>NC_029789.2:30985129-31013156 GCF_000816755.2 Arachis ipaensis
TTTATATCAAGTCGGCCCAATTTATTTTGCGCCACTTTTAGGTTGAGTCAAAATAGACTTGTCTACCTTTTAAGATCTGGTTCAGGTCTCATTAAATCCAACCCCACCAGTCCATAAACACCATTAATGATGATGATGGTGGCACAAGGAGTGCTTTTTCGTGAATAGTTTTGGGTTGTTACTGCATATATAAAGTGAAATTCGAATTCTCTAACACTTATTTAAACAGATGAATAAGCTTACCACTCGACCAACCCAAATTGACTAGTCTTAGCCAACATTTTTTTTTGTCATGAGTCTTAGTCAACATTAAAATGGTATCTTCCAACTTTTGGACCTGGCTAATGGTAGAGCCCATTTGGTTAGAAAGAAAGGCCGATAGCTCCTTACGGAATCTACCAACCAAAATATAATAAGGATATGATGATTCTTGTTTGGTGTTCTTCGCCTTCGGCTTCCCCCTCCCTCAGATCGATAATAAATAAAGTCCATAAAAAGTTAAAAACAGAACAAAATAGCAAAGCAAAATAACAAATGGCATCAAGTACTGCAACTGCGCCACAATTTTTCAACCTCACTCACTCTCTTCCACCTTCTTCCAAGTTTCTCCATTTCACTAATGTTCCTTCTTCTCTTCAACATCCCTTTCCTTCTGGAATCTTCTACAAGCATCGTTCACATCAATTACTAATCTGCGATTGCAATAGCAAGGTACACAATTACATAGACATACATGATTTGTATATTTTTCATTCAACTACCGTTCAAACAGTGACAGAAAACTGTACTTTCAAATTCGGTTCACTTTGAAGTTGAATAACTCGAGTGGAGGAGAACAATATGAGTTGGATGAAGGACTTTTCGGTGGGTATGATGGGGTTGATGACGAGAGTGATGAGGATGATGCAGAGAGCAGCCTCGATTTGTTTATCAGATTCTTTCAAAGCATGTTCAGGAAATTCTCTAAGCGTGCCAAGAAGGCCTCTCGCTCCGTTTTGCCATCAGTGATTTCGCCTCAGCTTGTAAGTTTCTTCTAGTTTTTCTTTTATTCACTATTTGGAACCCTTATTTTCAAATTGGGTATCAAGAAGTACTATCTATTTTCCATTTTGTTTTTTCACTTCTGACTTCTGAGTTACTTGTAAGTTGTAGCTAACAAATTAATGTTCAGGTTATTATTATTAGCCCAATATAGATCACTCTTAATCACTAGTAATTGGTTCATTGGGGAAATTGCTTGAACCTTCCTTTTTATTTAATTTGGCGACTCTATAATAATATAAGGCAATGATCTACTTTATTCAGAATTTCAGATGTTATTATAAGAACCTGACTAAACCGGATTTGGATCCTCTAAATTTTGAATTTCAAAGTGTGATTTCTCACCATTTATTTTATAGGTGGGACCAAAAGAAAATATGAGAGAGAAACCATTCAAGGGTGAGTGATCATACTTTATCTTCTAAAGTGAAAATTCAAAATTTAGAGGATCCAAATTCGACTAAACTAGTTCGAGGCCCTCAGGCTCAAAATCAATAAATTCCATTGGGAATGGGATGAGCTTATTCAGTTAGTTTAGCACTTGAAGTGGTTCAGAACTTATTTCTTATAAGAAAATTCAAAATCGGAGTGTTCTGAATAGAAAAAATTGGATAGGAGGATTTAGTCCGATACTGATTCTGCACTTGTAGTTCAGATACTAGTCTTGGGGTCTGGAAGCTCAGTTAATTGTAGTTACCTATTTTTTTTTTCTTTGTATTTATCTTTGGCGGCATTCTTTCTAGTTTCACTTATTTGTTTTCATTTGTTTGGGGAAATTCAGGTTTCTTTTGCAGTGGATGGGACTCTGCTACTTGCTTCACTTTCCATAGCCAAAGCACTTCTTGAGGTATTTGCTTCTTCCCATTGCTGTGTGGCTTGATTGAGAACCCATGTTTAGTCAAACTCTTTGTTTGTGTTGCTTCACCTTCATATCTATCGTCTAGAGTATCATCATTCACCCCCTATAAACACTAATTGAATTGATATCACGCCATTTTCCTTTGTTGTAGATAAGAGATGTGAGGAAGGATTGTAATAGTTTCTAGAATAAATAAATAATATGCTTTTTCATGTTTGTTTAACAACTTAATAGTATCTTACAGCTCATTTGATCAGAATTCCTTTATTGAAATGTTATTTGCGGAATCACAGAATGCAAAGCTTCCTCTTCTATTATCTCCCCTATTTTTTTCTCTTTTTTCTCAGAATTCCTCATCGTTGATATTTTATTATAATGTTTTAGGCCTTGAAACATATATTGATTATGAAATCATTACTTGTGAAGAGTTCATTTGAACATCCAAAAGCTAACTCAAATGAGTTCTTAATTTACACCAGAGGAAAAAAAAAACAGAAAGAATAAAAGTTTGAGATCATAAAATTAACATGCTACTGTTGAAATTTCAAGAGAGAGTAATTTAGTCTATATTAGCTAAGGTTTAGTGTTAAGATATGACAGCTGACCTGTTTTATAATTTCTTATTTCTCCCTTAATCTATTGATTTTAATTTCTCCAGTCTTTTGTATTCCCCTTAGCCACTTTATCCCAACACAAGCAAAACATGAACTGTGGTTTTGGCATAATTCGGTGAATTCCTTTGATTTTGTGATTGAGAATTGCATTCTAAGTTCGAAACCTAACAAACAACAATCGCTGACGATTATTTACTGTAAATCTTAGGTCTTCTGCACACTTGGAGGCACTGTATTTGCTGCAATTCTGCTTCTGCGTGTGATTTGGGCAGCAGTTTCTTACTTCCAGTCAAGTGGAAATAGCTTCAATCAGGGTGGGAGTTCCTTTGGTGCTGTAGCCTAGACGGCTCTTCATATTTTACAAAATTTTTCTGTATTAATTTTTAGGTAATAGACTAACAGTAATATATGAAGGGAAATTTTTCTTCAGCTACATATTGTATATGAGAAAGTATGTAGTCATCATTCGTGCTAGTGTTTGTTCACTTGAAACATGTGATATTGATATTTTGATAGGTGAATGGATCATATCACTTCTTATTCCATTTGAAGGAAGCTAGAGTTGTGACATCCATTAGTGTGACAAAGGTGCAGCACAGCTTCGAAGACGAATGTGTAATATGGACAAGCAGCATTCTTTATAAAAAGTAGAGACTAATTATCTAAATCAATGCCTAAGGTTTTTAAAAGGCGACACTTTAGTTCTCAAAAAATTTTAATACACAATTACATTCCTAATGTTTATTTTCGTTAGTCAATATAGTTCTTAGTCAATTTTTTTTCAATAGTCAATTACGTCAAATGATAATTTGGAATGTTCACTTGCCTACGTGGCTATTAAGTGTTTCCGTGTAGTGAGGTGGACAAATGGATCTTTATAGCCAATGGACAGAATAGTCTCTATAGCCATTGCAGAAAGACGTCGTTTTGTTTAGATCGTATAGTGTAAAAGTGTGTTGAAAATGATGAGCTCTCATCAAACTATGTGATGCGAGTTCTTGAGAGGAGCAAAAAGAATGAGACGAGAAATGGAAATGATGAGGAAAAAAAATGACGAGAAGAAGTGAGAGAAATGAGCCAGATTGAGTTGAATGTAATGAATGGCAAAAACTAAATTGCAATTGTACATAGTTGCTATTTATATACAATGCTAAATTAACTCTCCTTTAACTAACTTATCAACTTGCCAAAAATATCTACCTAACTGCCTCTAATTAATTTAAGTTAACAACTAACTCAGCACCTCAAGTTGCAGCCAACTAATAGAACTTCACATAGCTAATTAACTTCACACAAATCACACTCTTGACTAAACCAATCAAGTCACACTCTCTGCAAAGCTAGGGGCATGGAGATCTAGCAGATCTAGCTTGGACAAATTCAGTGAAAAGGTCCCTGGTGCCAATGGCTTAGTGAGGAACTCTGCTAATTGATCGGCCGAAGACACTAGAAGCAAGTGTGTCAACCCAGACTGAAACTTCTAACGAGCAATATGGCAATTAGCTTCAATATACTTGGTTTTTTGTGAAAATAGGATTGGCAGCTATATGAATGGCTAAACAATTGTTACAAAATGGTAATTGGAGCTTGTAAAAGGCATGCCAATGTCTCTGAAGATGTAGGATAGCCACTAGGCTTCACAAGTGGTGCTTGCTAAAGCACAATATTCTGCCTCCGAAGAAGATCTAGATATAGTCGACTACGTCTTACACTTCAAACTGATCAAAACAAATCCTAAATAGAAACAATATCCAGTAATTGAGCGTTTCACATCCACACAAGCAACCCAATCAGAGTTTGAAAATCCAGTAACCTTGAAGTTTACTGGGAAGAATATGCTAATCGTGGAACATCCTTTATGGTACTTCAATACTCTGAAAGCAGCTTGCAAGTGAGTAGTAGTGGGGCAGTCAATAAATTGGCTCTAACGGCCAATTGCATAAGAAATATCAAGCCTAGTGTTGGCCAAGTACATGAGACGACCAACTAATTGCCTATAATTCATGAAATCAGAGAGCAAAGTTCCACCTTCCTTGGACAGCTTCGAAGTGTAGTGCATTGAGGTGTTTGCTGGTTTACAATCCAAAAATCCCAAATCCTCAAGAATGTCTAAGGCATACTTTCTCTGACACAAGTGAATGCCTTTGCTTGATTGAGCTACTTCCATCCCTAAGAAAAACTTCTAGTCACCAATATCTTTGATCTTAATTTTATCATGAAGAATAGCTTTGATTCTTGCAATCTTTGAGTGTCTAGAGAATGATCTAAAACTAACTTCTTGTAGCCAGAATTTATGAGAGTTACTGTGAGCTTCAGGTTCTGCTGCCTAGTTGCTTTCCTTAGACCATAAAGTGACTTTTGCAGTCTACATACCATGCCTAGTTCAATGTCAGTGAGCCCTAGTGGGATCTTCATGTACACTTCCTCATTCAAGTCACTATGCAAAAATGCAGTATTAACATCAAGCTGTTTCAAATACTAGTTCTTAGTTGTTGCCATGGTCAGAACCAATCTCAAAGTTGTCATCCAAACCACAGGGTTCAAAGTATCAATGAAATCCATTTGTTCAGCCTATAGCTCATTTAACATTCGGATGTTTGCTGATTCTCCAAGTGTTGTTTAATTCAAGAGATTTCAACTCACTTTGAATTGCTTCTCACCAGCATTGATGAACATCAGCTTTCAACATCAAGATTTGAGGAGATGGTAAAGCACAGGGATTTTTTTGTTTAAAAATAAGCTTCTCATATGACAAATTATTCGACATAAGATACCTTTGGGTAGAAGCAGGTGTTAAGTCCGTTTTGGCTAACATACAATGATAGTATTTTATGTACGAGGGTGGTTTCCTATTTCTAATTGGCCTACTAGATGGTGAATGAGCATTATCAATGAATGAAATGTTTCTAACATGCTGTAAAGTGGAAACTGTACTCTTCTCAAGTTCTCTAGTGATACTTTTCTGTGGATTGGTGCCTAAATTAGTATCATTATTTGGAATGATTGTATCGGTTTTTAGTTCATCATGATGTATGAATGCTGAAGAATTATTAGTGTAGTAGGTGAAATGATCAAGGTCTTCAAATTGAACCTTTTGCTCTGAAATTGCTTTGTTATAAGGTTGATTAGCAAGTTTATTGTTAGCATTCATGTAAGGAAAGTAATTTTCATAAAAGGTGACATGTTTTCAAGTGAAAATCTCTCTATTTTTGAGCTCAATCAAAATATAACCCTTTGTACCTTTTTTGTAGACTAAGAAGACACACTTTCTAGCTCGTTGATCAAGCTTGGTTCTGCCATTGCTAATGATGCTGGCATAAGCTAGGCATCCAAAAACCTCTATGTTAGTCAAGTAAGGTAAACTATGAAACAAAATTTGATAGGGACCAATTATTTAAAAAAGTACATGGAATTCTATTTATAAGGTGGGTTGCATGACCAATTGCAAACTGCTTAAAAACTTTGGAACTTTAGAGTGAAATACATTTAATTTGTACATTGAACAAAGTTTTGTAAGAGAGTGGAAGTCAAGTCTCTGACTTTGCTTTCATAAAGTAGATCCAAGTATGTCTACTTTTATCATTCATTATTGTCAAAAAGTACCTATGAGCTACACTGAAAGGTGTGGACAATGACCCCAAAATATCCATGTGGACAAGGCCAATACAATTTTTAGATTCATTGAGACTATGCAAGGATGGTAATTTTTTTTTTTGTTTTCCCAAATGACATAAGGTATAGGGTAAAACACTCAAATAAACTAAAGCCATCCAAATATTACATAAATCACCCAAAACCAAAAATCTTATGTGAATGTTCCCATACATGTCATTATATAAATCGAATGAGTCAAATTTGATTATAATTTATAGTAGTAAATCGAAAAGGGGTGATTCAATTTATAGTAGTAAATTTTGTCCTGAGTTTGAAGGGGGTAAGGATGCTAGGAGATTTCTAGTGAATGCTGCTTTTGTGAAGACTGAAGTCGAGTTTGGCTACTGGTTTGACATCCTCCGCTCTGAAGATCCTACAATGTGTGACTGGACTAATCGTCTGCGCAGTGGACTCAGCATCGAGATGAAGGTCGGAGGTTGAGAATATGACTACAAACGTCTCTGAGTGTGTAAACTCGATACTGAAGGGTGTAAAGAACCTTCCAGTTTGTTCGTTGGTGAAGTCTATCTATGGGAGATTGGCTGATAAACCATAATTTTATGGTTCATATTGTGTTTAATTGTGTGGTTTTATCATAATCTTTACCCACTTATTCGTATGATTAGCATGCATTTACAATTCCTTCCCAAAATTATTCCATGATTGAAAACTTGCTTCCTAGAGACTTTTAATTATGTATTTTAATTCTCCTTTATCCCATTCGATGCCGTGATCCGTGTGTTAAGTGTTTCAGGCTTTATAGGGCATGAATGACTTGGAGATTGGAAAGGGAGTTTGCAAAAATGGAAGGAACACAAGAAATTGAGGAGATGACCAGCGAGAAGTGATGCGGACGCATGGCTCACGCGACCGCACGACATAGAGGAAATTACAGTGACGCGTCCGTGTGAATCACGCGATCGCGCGGATTGGAACTGCACAAGTGACGCGAAGGCGTGAACGATGCGCACGCGTGGCAAGGTAAAACGCTGGATGACGCGTCTGCGTGAATGACGCGATCGCGTGACGTGCGCGATCTGCAGAATCTGCAGAATTCGCTGGGGGCGATTTCGGGCCCTGTTTTGACCCAATTTTTGGCCCAGAAAAGCATATTAGAGCCAGGGAACATGCAGAGACCAAAGGGGGGATTCATTCCACACAATTTTGAGTTTTAGATCTAATTTTACTTCTCCTCTAGGTTTTCTCTCTACACATTCATAGTTCTTAGGATTTTATTTTCTATTACTTTTGCATTTGGATATTGAGAAGAGTTATTACCTCAGCCAAGACTTCGCCATTCTAGTTTTTTTCTTTACTTGTCTCTTACTCTTCCATGTCCTTAATTTACTCAATTTTGCTATTGGATTATTGTTAGAATTTATTAATACAAGAACTATTTTTATTTTAATTGATCTTTTTTTATTATCATTTATCATGTCATTCTTTATTTTCCTTATGTTGTGAAATTTACATTCATAATGAGCGAGTAGTTCCATAACTTGAATGGGAGTTGATTGAAAGGAGGATCTTGAGCTGGAATGCTCAAAAGAAAAATTGTAATTGGGTTTATTGTTGGTTTGTCCTCTAATCACTGACACTAATCCTTCCTAAGGAAGAGGATTAGAACTTGTGAATAGAAATAGCTTTCCAACTTGTTTGACTTTCCCTTACCTAGTAAGGGATAACTAAACAGAACAACCTTCAATTATTAATTAATCTTGAGAGTACTCCAACAAGAATAGGGCTTCCAACTAATCTACTCCCAGTCAAGGTTTTTATTTAAGATTACATAAATTCTCTGAATTAATTTCCTGTTACTCAACTCAAACCGTTTTTTCTTTTTGAAAACATCTCATTAATAAAATAGCACATCTTTTTGCAACTCGTTGGGAGACGACCTGGGATTCATACTCCCAGTATTTTAATTTTAATTTTTGTGACAACCCTTCTAAATTGATAAGCGGATTTCTGGTTGGTTAAGAACTGTACTTGCAACGCATCTCTTATAATAATTTCTTAACTCGTCAATTTCTGCCACGTCATTGGCAGAGCTATTTTTTGCATAGGAAGAGAGGTAGAGGCACAGTTAGAAACCAAGCATCAATTTAGTCAGCATCCGATGAAGGCAATTGAGGCTAATCTGAAGGCCTCAAAGTGTTTCACGATGACTTTAACAGGGATAATTCTGAGCTCATTGTGGTTGAAACCACGCCGACAGGGAGCTTCTCACTCGGCTCTTACAGATTGTCCTTCAGGGACTACATCTGTGACTGCAGGTATTTTTAGGCACTTCATTATCCATGTCACCATGCGTTAGCGTGGTGTGCATATTCATGTCTGGATTGATCAACTTATGTCTATGAAGTGTATCGCCTCAGCTCGGTATTTAATGCATATCGGATGGGGTTCACCCTTCCAATCCCTAAGGGCACCCCAGGACTACTAGGATCCGGACCACAATGGACGAGGCTCACCCGAACAGACCCAAAAGATGTGGCCTTTGCAGACAGCCTGGCCACAACGTAGGAGGTGTCCACAAGGAGGAGTCAACGTTGGTTCTACTTCCGCCAATAACGTTTAGTGTTGGGCTTATTTAGTGTAGTGTTTTGTCTTCAGTTTTAATCTTGTTGTTGTTTAGTCATGTTGTTGTTAGTCTATTTGTTGTTTACATTTGATGGCTTGTGTAATGTTTAGTCTTATGTAGTGTAATGAAATATCGACGTATAATGGAAAAGTCGCATAACATACATGTGCTTCTAAACATAATGAAATACATGTGCTTCTAAACATAATGAAATACATGTGCTTTTGAATGGAAACATGAACATACACTAATGAAATTAACAAGTTCAAAACTATGTTCGGATAAAGCATGAACGTAGCTACGATACTAAATCGTATCTAATAACATAAAACAATAGGGAAGACCTAACATGAACGGCCTAGTGCCAAAAACACAAGTCAAAAGAGATGTAATCCTGTGAAGTAGCGCCAGGGGAGCCTGATCCGCCGTGCTCTCTGCGCTAGAGGGACTGATGATCGGACTTTTGACGGTTTAGAATTCACAATTGAAGTCTCGTTGCAGGTATATTTTTCAAACCAATCAAGAATCCTTTCATGCAAAAATTTTGGTGTTGTCACGAATAACAAACCCCAAATGAATTTATAACCAGAGTATTTGGACTCCGGGTCGTCTCACGAAGAGTTGCAATGAAGTGTATGATTATTGGCTACGAGGGGTATAGGGGGGTTTTGGTTGATATTGGAAAGAAAATAAATGGCAAGAAAAGTAAATTGAGCAAGTAATTAAAGAAAGCAATTAATAGAGAGAGACATTCATGGCAATGGATTGAGATCATAGGCTTTCTATCCTAGTCATGCATGATTAATTCGCCTTATTTAGTTAACTCACACATTGGGAGAATGTCAAACAAGACTAATTAATCATGTCACAAATATAAACAAGAATTTATCTCATTACGTCAACTCTAACAAATAGGGAGAAAGTCTAACGAGACTAGCTAATCTCAATCCAAAAGTCCTAACCAACTTACTAATTAAACTAGCAAAAGATTAGCGTCAATGGAAACAATATTCCAAAAGTCCTAATCAACTCACTAATTAAATTAGCAAAAGATTAGCGTCAATGGAAATAATATTAGCTAACAACTCTAGATCACCAACATAAGTTGGGTTTTCATGACTCAAGATTACCTAATTATTCTTTCCAAGCCAAGAATGCTCAAAATCTACTCTAATATCTTACCAAGTATTTTGTCAAACACTTGGTAGGCATAAAAGAAAAGCATGATAAATGACAAGGAAAGTAAATCTACACTACTCAATTGCAAGGAATTAAACAATAACAATTCAAATGAACAATAAAGAACATGAATCATAAATTGCATGGAATTGAAAATAGAAGAACAAAAATGCATCAACATAAAAGTAGAGAATTACATGAATTAAATACAAAACTAGAGAAAGGAAGAGTATAGGAACAAGAAATTATAAAGGAAAAGTAAATCAAGGCATGAATTAAACCTAGATCTAAGAAATCCTAATCCTAATTCTAGAGAGAAGAGGGAGCTTCTCTCTCTAGAAAACTAACTAAAGGCTCATGTTGGCTAAACTAATTGCTCCCCCCTTGCCCAAGCTTGAATTATGCATGAAATAGCATTAGAAATGAGTTGGGTTGGGCCCAAAGTGCTTCAGAAATCGCTGGGGGCGATTTCACTTTAGTGGGCCACGGGCAGAATCGGCGTGCTCGCATACATGGCGCATGCGCGCCCCTGAACGCGAAGCAACATATAACAAATTTTATATCATTTCGAAGTCCCGGATGTTAGCTTTCCAACGCAACTGGAACCGCCTCATTTGGACCTCTGTAGCTCAAGTTATGGTTGTTTGAGTGCGAAGAGGTCATGCTTGATAGCTTTACGGTTCCTTCATTTCTTCATGAGTTCTCCCACTTTGCATGCTTTTCTCCTCACTTCTTCCATCCAATACTTGCCTTATGAACCTGAAATCACTCAACAAACATATCAAGGCATCAAATGGAATTAAAGTGGATTAAATTTAGCTATTTTAAGGCCTAAAAAGCATGTTTTCACATTTAAGTACAATTCAAAGGAGAATTATGAAACCATGCTATTTCATTGAATAAATGTGGGAGAAGGTGAATAAATCCCCCAAAATAAGCACAAAATAAACCACGAAATCGGGGTTTATCAAATCTCCCCACACTTAAACTAAGCATGTCCTCATGCTAAAATCAAGAAAGAAGCAAAGGGTATCACATTTATTCAATGCAAACTACTAACTAAATGCAATCTATCTATATGCAATCTATCTACATGAATGCATCCACTTGGTCAAAATGAGTCAATTTCCAAGAATACATATACAAGCACAAGGGCTAAGGTAATAGCAATCAAATTAACCCACAATTGAATTGAATCATTGAAATATTTTACAAACTTGCAAGAAAAGATAATCATGGGTGGAAACATGTAATTGAGCGATCGAACCCTCACCGGATGTGTATCCGCTCTAGTCACTCAAGTGTATAGGGTTGATTCACTCAATTCTCTCCTAATCATGCTTTCCAAGATTTGTTTTTCATCTAACAATCAACAATTACTTTATGCATGTATACAATTATCATGAGGGCTTTCCCATAGGTTGTAATGGAGTTAGGGTCAAGGTAGGATGCATATGGTCAAGTGAGCTTGAAATTTGAATCTTTGATTAACCTAAACTTCCCACCTAACCTCGCAATTGTTGGGCATGATGACAAGCGCAAAAGAATCAATGGATTTTATTCCGAACATGATCGAGAACCGACAGATGATTAGCCGTGCTGTGACAGAGCACCTGGACCATTTTCACTGAGAGGATGGGATGTAGCCATTGACAACGGTGATGCCCTACATACAGTTTGCCATGGAAAGGATGGGATGTAGCCATTTCCAACAGCAACAGCACCTTCATACGCTTATCTGAAATTTCTACCAATGAGTTACATAAGTATCTCTATCTTTATTTTATGCTTTATTAATTATCTAATCTCCCATAACCATATGATTTCGCCTGACTGAGATTTACAAGATGACCATAGCTTGCTTCATACCAACAATCTCCGTGGGATCGATCCTTACTCGCGTAAGGTATTACTTGGACGACCCAGTGCACTTTCTGGTCAGCTACACGGAGTTGTGATAAATTATGAATTAAGATTAGAGCACCAAGTTTTTAGAGCCATTACCAGGGATCACAATTTCGCGTACCATCGAGCCACCTCCACTCACGCTGACTGAAGTGTGTCCCGACACGATGTCTTTGCTCAACATGAGGGTTGTCCGAAACATCAAGCACCTGATCCATCTGTGGAGCCTATCCTGGATCTCTCTGCAATTTATCGGCCGGGATTGCGTCTGTTCTGGGGTCTCCAAGGAATAGCTCAGACAACAAGAATCGCCTACTGTACTAATGCTGCCACTCTAAGTATTCATGAGAGGGACCTGGATCAGGAACAACATCGAACCGTAAGACATGCTGCGCCTTGTTGATCCAATGAGTGTGCCAACTCTGTAAGGTAGTTGGAAACCATCGGTCACCACCTCTGCCATTCTCTGACATAAAAAATTCGATGTTCAGTGCGGGTCGCGGCTGATGCTGTACTCTTCCAAGCTGTGGTAGAACCCGATCCACCTGATGCCACTCTATGACAGCAAAGTAGATCAATACCGTCACAGACCTTCATAACACTGTGTGTCGCGGCTCTAGTATCTTGGGATGCATGACCTGTATGACATTCGGCGAGCTATACGACATCCAAGCAAATTGAAAAGGGAAATTGGGTCGAAAGTAAGTCATCATGACCAGTAACGACACAAAATAACTGAAGAATAAAACACTAAAGTGTATGAATCTCACATTGTCAGGACAAAATAAATCTATCCTCAGCCTGCAGTGTGCGACTCGAGGTCCCTTCTCGCTCGATGTCGGCTAATAACCTGACCACCTGCCACCTAAGATATGTGATAAACCACAATTTTATGGTTTATCTTGTATTGAATTTGGTGGATTTTATCAACTTTTCCCACATTTATTCAATGAAATAGCATGGTTTTGTGAATTTCTCCTAAATTGTGCTCAAGAGTGAAAACATACTTTTTAGGCCTTTAATTTGCTAATTTTAATTCTCTTTAATTTCATTCGATGCCTTGATATGTTTGTTAAGTGATTTCAGGTTTAGAAGGCAAAGATTGGATCGAAGAAATGAAGAAAAAAAGCATGCAAAGTGGAGAATTCATGAAGAAATGAGGATTTGGGAATCTGCCATGCGAAGTGTACGCGTGACCCACGCGTACGCGTGACCTGAAAAATGCAGCGTGACCCACGCGTACATGTGACAAGCGGCACGTGACTTCATTAAAGAACACGCTGGGGGCGATTTCCGAGCTCATCCAGGCCCAGATCCAACTCATTTCTGAAGCTATTTCAGGCTGAAATAAAGAGAAAATAAGGGGGGAGCAATTAGGTTTAGATTTTAACATGTTTTAGAGTAGTTTTCTAGAGACAGAAGCTCCCTCTTCTCTCTAGAATTTAGGGTTTCTAGTTTAATTTCTCTTTAATTTTAGTCTTTGATTCTTATTTTAGTATAGTTTCATTTATATTTTCATGCTCTATTGTCTTAATTCTCTTAGTTCCTCTTATTAATTTATCTTTTATGTCACTTTTTATTTTATGAACACTCTTGTTAATTTTAGTTTTCATTTAATGCAATTTAATATTTTTATGTTTATTGATGTTTAATTGAGTTGTTATTATTAATTTCTTGCATTTGGTAGCCATAGATGTTATATTCTTGTACTTTTATCATGCTTTCATTTTATGCCTTCCAAGTGTTTGATAAAATGCTTTGTTAGGTTTTAGAGTAGATTTTTGTGTTCTTGACTTGGGTTGGTAACTTGGGTGTCCTTGAGTTACTAATGTCCAAGTGATTGATAATTTGTGTCCAATGACTCTAGTCACTCACTAAATTAATTGGTGAGTTAGCTAGGACTTATGGATTAGGATTAATAAAACCCATTTGAGTTTCCTCTAATGTTGGGGATGACAAAATGGGATTGATCCTTGTAATTATCATATTGTGGTTAGTAACAAGGATAGTGATCCTTAACCCTAAACCTTTATCAAGACCTTTTTACCATTTGAGTTTTCTTTACTTTCTTGCAATTTACTTTCTTGTTCATCATTCCAAAAACTCCAAAAATACTTTTCCAAAACCAATAATATGCACACTTTCCTGCAATTCTTTGAGAGACGAACCGAGGTTTAAATACTTCGATTTTTATTGGTTTGCTTAAGTGACAAAAAAAATTAAACTTTGATTGAGAGTTATTTGTTGGTTTAGAACTATACTTGCAACGAAGTTCATTTCTATTGAGAAATTCTAGCTAGACCAACAATAATCCTCACGTCAATATGTTATCAACAAGTCACAAAAAAATGGAAAAATAGGAACAGATCCATGAAAGGTGTTAAACCCATCTGGCCTAAAACCCAAAAATCGCCAGAAGATCCATGACTGAAGGAGCTGTAGTGGACTTGCCAACTTGACCACATGCTTGTTGACCACATGACATAGGCACCTGAATAACCACGATAGAGCGGCTGATTGATGCACCACTATTTCATAGTATATTTTGGGCTGAATTGAGTGGATTTTGTCACTTATTTTTACATTTATTCATAGAAATTGCATGTTTTACATTTTCCTTCCTAATTTTGTGCTATGATTGAAAACATGCTTCTTTGACTTTAAAATTGCTAATTTTTAATCCACTCTTGTTACCATCGATGAGGTGATATATTTGTTCAGTGATTTCAGGTTTTATAGGGCAGGAATAACTTAGAGGATGGAAAGAAAGCATGCAAGAATGGAAGGAACACAAGAATTTAAGAGATTTCAGAAGCTGACAGCGACGCGCGAGCGTGGGGGAATCATGGACATACGACGTGGATATTAACACCTTTCATGGACATACGACGTGGATATTAACACCTTTCATGGACATACGACTGGTGCAGCAGAAATACGACGCGCACGCGTGGATGACGTATACGCGTGACCAGGAATTGTTCAGCGACGCGTACGCGTGGTCGACGCATACGCGTGACAGAGCGTCACGTGCTGCAATTGCAGAAAATGCTGGGGGCAATTTCTGGGCCGTTTTCGGCCCAGTTTCAAGCCCAAAAACTCAGATTAGAGGCTGCAAAGCGGGGAAATCATGGACACTTCTCATACAACTTTCATTCAGACAATTTTAGGTTTTTAGATGTAGGTTTTCTAGAGAGAGAGAGACTCTCTCCTCTCTCTAGGTTTTAGGGCTTCTTTTAGTTTTAGTTTCAGTTCTTCTCAAATTCAGGTTCAATCTTTCTTTAATTTAGTTCTCTTACATTTATTTGTTTAAACACTTTATTTCATCTTCTTCTCTTGTTAATTTACCTTTTTCGCCATTTTTATGTTTATGAGCCCTTGTTAGATTTGATCTCTTTTAATGCAGTTTATGTTTTCCATGTTCATTGTTACTCTCTTTAATTGTTAGTCATTGATGCTTGCAATTGGTTGTTTAGATTTTACATTCTCTTGTTAGTTTTCTATACTTTTATTTTATGCCTTCCAAGTGTTTGATAAAATGCTTGGTTGGATTTTAATTTAGATTTTTATGTTCTTAACTTGGATTGATTATTTAGAGACTCTTAAGTTATCAAAAGTCTTTTGTTGATTGGTGATTGAAGATTGCCGGTTAGCTTGAACTTCACCAAAGTTAGTCTCTCACTATGAATTGACTAGGACTTGTGAACTCAAGTTAATTGTATGCACTTGAATTTTCTCCATTGATTAGAGGTTAACTAAGTAAAGGCAATTCACATTTACCATCACAATTGACAATGATAATGAGGATAGGACTTCTAACTCTCAATCCTTGCTAAGAGCTTTTGTAGTTATTACTTTATTTTCTTGCCATTTTACTTTCTTATTCCTTATTTCAAAACCCAAAAATACAGTTTTCCATAACCACTAATAAACACACCTCCCTGCAATTCCTTGAGCGACGACCCGAGGTTTAAATACTTCGGTTTATTTTTATTGGGTTTGTATTAGTGAAAAACAAATTAAACGTTGACTAAGGGAAATCTATTGGTTTAGAACTATACTTACAACGCTATAATTTTGAGAAATTCTTTACCGGCAATTTTCCTACGTCACTGATCCCCAGCTATATCTGCCCATGTCCTCTAACCTCGCTACATACGACAGCCACCTGATATGTATGTGTGTACCAGACTTGTCACCGAAGAGCTGCGTTGATAATAGCATCATGATGTACGCTCTCACGTGCCTTCTGACTATTTTCTTATCTGCACCCTCGAAAGGTCACTGGATGTCTCCTGCATCCAAATGCACTTCATAGTGAACTTGTCGATGTAGTCCGGTGGCGGCAACATACCCAACAACTTCTCGAACCAAACCCATGCTGGACGGCCGCCGTCGATGTACCGCTCAAAGTCCATCAAACATCCGCTGATGTATTGTCCGTCGTTCGGAACCCTAGCTAGTAAGTAGGCTACATCCTATAGCGTAATCGTGTACTCACCGAATGGCAGATGAAATGTTTGCGTCTCCAGATACCATCTCTCCACAAATACACTCACTAATGGCGCATCCAACCTAAACTAGTGGTCGTTGAGTCTCGCAAAATGGGCCAAGCCAGCCATCTGCAGGTACGGTATGATCCTATCATCTAACGACATACCATGCTGCCTCCTCATGCTCGTGATACAGGACTGCATGACATTGAAAAAAATTCTCTTAGATAACACTTTAGATAACAAAAATCACCAAAAACGGATAATTTTAATCAAATAATACTTTAACCAGAATTCAATTAAATTCTAACGGAATATAGTTAACCTACTATTTATAGCATACAACTAACCCTTTAGCATATGACTAATATTGTAGGGCCTCATTAATCTAACATTTCATAATTAAATTTTTTAAATAAATTAAATTATTCTAGATTCTTGCTAATCTTATGCTAATCTTATGCAGCCTGCATAATCCAAAACTTGAAATCCAAATTAACTTAAATTAAGTTAAATTAAATTAAACTCCACAAAATTTTTAACCTCGTTAAACTTGTAACAATAAAAACTCACAAACTCTAACCAAAGCTGTTAAATCTTCTCGCCAACATTCGTTAGTACCCCTTATCCAACATGCATTTGTGATTTCAATTTTCTAACACACTACTATCCCTATATCAATATTCTAACTACTATTTGAGGTTTAAAGATTCTAATAATTATAATATTCAAGTTCTAAATGGTTTAATATCACTATCAATCTTGTAACACACTACTATCCCTAAATGAATACTCTAACTACTACTTGAAGTTTCGACATTCTAATAATCAAGTTCTAAGTGATTTAATATTACAAATAATTATTTATTTCTTAAAAAAAATTAAATTTTATTTACTAACCTCTTCATGCACGCTACCAGCAATATGGGCGACTCCGTCCAATCGATAGATTCGATTTGGATCGTCTTCTATTTTCGTAGTATCAATCTTGTAGTATAGCTTGCCTTTCTCTAGATTTCGACTTTGGTGGCGTATGGGTTAATGAAATGTAATTCGAATCTAGTGAATTCGAATTCTATATATAGAGATTTGTGTGTAAATTGAATGAGGTTCTATCGATTTACTTTGAAGTACGTCTATAATAAATCAATACAAGCTGTGTCGATTTACCATGGTGCAATTCGAATACAACTAATTTGAATTACCATGGACCAAAACTATATACTAAATCAAATCACCTTGAATCAATTTACTATAGGTTAAATTAAACCGTGTGTACTCCTTAGTAAATTAACTTACCTTTTTTCGAATCATCCTACACCATAATAAATCGAATATGACTCACTTAATTTATATAATGACATGCATATAAACATTCACGTAAAGTTTTTGGCTTTGAGTGATCTATAGAATATTTAGATGGCTTTGATTTATTTGAGTGTTTTATCGTAAGATATGATGTCATTGACTTTGTAATTAATGAATGAAAATTCCTTTTTCATTATCACAATCTTATTGAATTGTATATATGTCCTAGTCTAATGTGGCCAAGAATCTTGTTGTCAATTGGCAATGCGCCTAAATCTTTATTAATTAGCTAAAATATGTAAAAAATGAAATGCTAATATTGTAGTTTCAGGTTTGTGGCAATGCAAGGTGAACAATGTACTGTATATAGATTATCCGTATTTAGCTACTCCAATCTTTCTCAATGTAGCTTAGTCCTGAATTTCATAGATATCATCATGAATAATAGCATTTTGCACTTCAAAATTGTTGTTAATTTTGACACTGAAAATAACTTAAAAAGTCAAATGATAGAATAAAGAGCACATTTGCTAAAAAGAGGTTGTTAGAAAATATGATAGTGCAACAATGCTATTTATTGTTAGGCTCTCATTACTCATTTTAACAACCAATGATTTCACCTTTTGATAGGTGCCAAAATCATTCAGATAGATAACAAAAAAAAAAAACGTGATTTATATCTCCGGTATCTATGACTTAAAGAGAGAGTTTTGGTCTAACTATTGATAAAATTCTTACATCAAACTGCAACAAATGAACTTTACCGTGACTCACTTTGGAATTGGGTTATTTTTGAATCAAAACATAACTTCACTA
Organism: Arachis ipaensis; assembly: GCF_000816755.2. Taxonomy (NCBI): domain Eukaryota; kingdom Viridiplantae; phylum Streptophyta; class Magnoliopsida; order Fabales; family Fabaceae; genus Arachis; species Arachis ipaensis. The sequence continues at coordinate 31,003,583 of NC_029789.2, forward strand.
ATGAACTAATTAACACAAATCACATTTTTGTTGCATTTTAAACAAAACGACATTGTTTTTGCAATAACTACATGGATTAATCTGTCCACTTTGCTACATGTGGATATTTAACGACGGTAAAAATTAGCATTCCAATACAATATCTTTTTCTTAAGTTATAATTTACATTTTTTCTAAAAGATTCTTTTACTAAGGCATAGATATAAAAAAAAATGAAACGACGTAGTTTTTCGACTAAATAAACTTACCGTTTGGCTTGATTTGTAAGGAAACCACATTTGAAAAAAAATTGAATAATATATGATTCGGTCTCAAAAAAGTTTTTTATCTACCTGATAAATTTTAATTATCAAATTGAATTCTAAATTTTATTTTAAAATAAATTAATTTCTAAATTAGATTGTTCTTCTATGAATGATTTGAGAATTTTAAACGTTTTTAATATTTTTATGTTTGAGTAATTCAGATAAATAAATAATTTGGAGTTTAAAATTATGCAGATATCTTAATCCATTTTTTGTTACATGTCTGTCCTAAGCATCCTTATATAAATCGAATCGAATTACACTATTTACATGTAAATCAAATCAATTGAATTCGATTTTGCATGTTGAGTAATAAATCAAACCAATTTGTTTCGATTTACTACTTATATATATATAGTTTATTGATATTTCTTACTTTAAGTTAATTATAATTTTAAAACATAAATGTTAATAAGAAAATACTCACATCTATATTCAAATAAAACATAAAAAATATAAAAAAGAATAAGAATAGAAATTCAAATTGTATTTTAGTTCAGATTTTAGAAAATTTACATTTTTACAAATTTATGAATTCAAAACGAAACAATAAACGATTTCTAAAATTTATTAAAAATCATCATTTGACTCATTAATATCTAAAGAATCATTACTAAGACTTTTAATGTTAAAAAAGTTATTATAAAATATAGTCTTCCAATGTGACATAGGAGTTAAAACTTAAATTTTTTCAAAATCAGAAGTAACAGATAGTTATATAATCCTCCAATGAACAACTATATTTATACAGTAATTTGAAAAATAACTAAAATATTATATCAATTAAATTATCGTTTAATTGTTAAAATTCAGTGTTTACACTTTGATGACATTATGCTCTGAAAAGTTCGAGTTAGAAATAATATCATCAAAGCGTAAGCTTTATACTTAATTTTACAAAGTAAATGATAATTTAATTAGTATAATATTTTAATTATTTCACAAATTACATATTGTATAAATATAGATATTTATTTTATATTGTATAACTATGTGTTACTTCTAACTTTGAAAAAATTTAAATTTTAACTCTTATACTACTTTAGAAGGCTATACTTTAATATCTTTTTTAACATAAAAAATTTCGATAATGATTCTTTAGATGTTATTGAGTCAAGAGATGATTTTTAATGAATTTTTAGAAATTCTTTATTATTTTGTTTTGAATTCATAAGTTTGTAAAAATGTAAGTTTTTTGGAATTTGAACTAAAACACAAAATAGAATTTTTATTTTTGTTTGTTTTGATGTTTTTGATATTTTATTTGAATTTAAACGAAGGTATTTTCTTATTGACATTTATATTTTAAAGTTAACTTAAAAGTAAGAAATCTCAATAAATTGTATAAGTAATAAATTGATTCGATTTACTATGTATATATTGTACAATGATAAATTGAATTAGCTTAATTCAATTTACATGTTACATGCTTTTCTGATCCACTAATAAATTGAAACAAATTGATTCGATTTATTAGTCAACATGTTAAATCGAATCAAATTGATAATTTCGATTTATATAAAAATATTTATGATAGGTTGTAACAAAAATTGATTTAAGATATCTGTATAATTTTGATCTCTAAATTATTTATTCATGTGAATTATCCTTCATGTTTTTACTAAATAATAATAAAGATTTATTTGTATAAATTTTTAGTAGAAATTGACTTTAGTAGTTAAAATTTGTTGGAAACATATAAATAAACGCTAACGTATTTATTGATTCACTTTTTATATATTAAATATGTGTTAAAATAATAAAACAGAATTATTTGAAAAAGTAACTTATTTATAAATTTACTACGAGGTTTTGAATTTTATTTATGAAAATGTGGAATTAAAGCGTCACTTCACTAGTTAATTTTTGAATTTTTTAAATAAATAAAATAAATATTTTAATTACTGAAATATGTAATTTGAAGAATTTTTACCGATTTTTAATATGTTTGATCTCGTTTACAGTATAAATGAGATAAGTATAAGCGTTTCTCATTTACACTGTAAATGAGATAAGACATAAACCCAGGTCCACGGATCATGTGTATACACGTCTTATGACACAGACCTTATCTCGTTTATATTGTAAACGGAAAAAAGGTTGGGGCGCGCCTATAAATACAACTCATTGACAGCGTCTCTTGGCCCACTTTCTATCCCCCTTAACCTTCATTTCTCCCCTTTTCGGATGCTTTCTTGATATTTTTTAGTTGCTCGGACATTATGGTGCGCGTTGAGCTGTTGACGCACGAGACTCCGATATCAATCGCCTGAACAATAGTTGGCACATTGCGGGAGTGATCGACTTCGAGTTTAATGTTGTTTTTATCTTTTAAATTAATAAGCGTATGTGATTATAATTAGGGTACTTTTATAGATTTAGTATTTTTATACATAAGTAGAATAGATTATCTTTAGGTAACATAAAATAGGTTAGTTGGCACGTTATTAATGTTTGTTAGGTGCTGAATTTATTTATAGTAAAAGTTAATTTACTAATTAACTTCATTTAATTTATTTATTAATTGTTTCCTAGATTTTTTTAAAATAAATAAAAGAAATGTATTAATTACTCTTTATCCTTGTTTATTACGTTATGTTATTACTCTGAGTCAAATTTAATATTTTTAACTTTAAATTTGAATATGCTAGAGAACTTAGTTTGAAATGCAAGATTTCAAACAGTTTTATTTTAAACAGAGGCCTCGTCTGCTACTACCTAAGCGGGTGAGTCATACTCTTGCACCATCGGACGCCATTGTCCCTTACCTGAGAGAGGCTGAGTTCGACGACACGGTGCAACTCAAGAACATCCTGTTTGACAACTCCCTGATCACTGCATTCGTGGAGCGCTGGCGTTCAGAGACCCACACTTTTCACCTGCTATGGGGTGAGTGCACTATCACCCTAAAGGACGTTGTGTACTACCTTAGGTTACGCACAAACAAAGATCCAATGGGTGGGTGCTTGCATGATTTTCAGACTTGGTACCGGCGCCCGACATGGGAGTAAGTAGAGGAGCTCCTAGGTGCTATACCCCCTCATGGTCAGCAGTAGGGTACCCAGAGGAAAGAGTCGTTTAGTATCAAGATGGCATAGCTTCGGGACCGAGTCCAGCACATGCCAATTGCTGCCGATCCAGCCACCCTTTAACAGTGTATCAGGCGTAACATCATGCTGTTGATCGGTGGTAATCTGATGACCGATAAGTTAAACAATCAGGTGCCTATTAGATGGCTGCTACTGTTGGATGACTTCGGGAGGTGCAATGTAACACCGTATCACTCAGAGCTTTACGCCTAAGACGTAAATCAAGGTACGTTCAAAACAAAACCAAAGACACATCGCTCACGAGAAACGGAAAGGCAAAAATCTTATACAGAAAATCAAGAGACATATATATAAGTAAAGTTCCAAAAGATAGTTATATAATCAAGATCTAGACTCAACCTGTGAAGCAAAAGCCGGTTAGAATATATATATATATATACAACCCAACAATACTCCAACAGACAAAATACAAATTCTAATTCTCCAAAGTCAACCTCTAGAAAGGACAAAACATGTTTTTATACAAGATCGGAGAAGGTACACACACACACACACACACACACATATATATCTAAATACATAACATAAATAGCCCCAAAAAATAGATCTTCGCTTCTAAAAGAGTTGTCCAGCATGCTCAGCAAGGTGCCTCATGTTCTGCATCTAAAAAATAACAAATACGCATGGAATGAGAACCAGAGGTTCTCAGTATGGTAAAGGTGCCCACATAGATAATATATAAGGTCCCGGGAAAGCCAGAGGTAATCCTAGAACTTAGACACTTGGATTTAAACCTAAGATCCATCTAAACCAGAAATTAGGTAAAACTATCTAACATATTTAGGTCTTAAATCCATCTTTAACCTAACACTCCATTTTTAAATCTATCTTTAACTTAACACTCCACTTTCTGTCTTCTCCAACCATTCGAATCACTAGTGAAACAACCCTCAGCATCACCTCCACCAGCATGAGGGATCTCTCAATTGCAAACACATACAAAACAGGCAAGGAAAATACAAGTATATATAGTAGTTACAATAGATAGGATAAGTAGCAATTAATTGTAGTTAAACAATTATGCAAGCCAGAACAAAATATTCTCAAACAAATCACACAAATGCACATGATGCATGTCTGCCCTATGGCCGATGAGTCTCATTTGTCGGTTATAAAGCCAAACCTGACATGTCCGGTAGCTAACCCTAGACAAAACACCAAACACAGAGCAAGTGGGACCAAACCGCAACCCTTACATCTTACCGCATACCCAGAGCAGGGGACAACTTCACCCTTGCCTCTTACCCAGGTGGTGTTACAGTTCTCAACCCAGAGCAAGCGGTGACAGAACTCAATCCTTGCATCTTACCCAGAGTCTTGAACTCTTTCCCGGAGCAAGTGGACAACACCACTGCATCTTATCCGGCTTATTGACTCTTACCTGGAGCAAGTAGATATCACCACTGCATCTTATCCGGAGTCACATTCAGAAATATATTCTCATTATCATTACAATTCATTATCATTCATCCATTCCCAATATCATTTCAATTCTTTCATACTCATTCAAAATTCATAATTAACTCAGTTTTCATCATTCTTCTTCCTCATCTCTTACCCAGAGCAAGTGGGTAATGCCACCGCATCTTATCTGGTTTCTCAATTCTTACCCGGAGCACATGGACAACACCACTACCTCTTATCCGGTCACATATATCTCAATCATAATCTATCATCATCATCTCAATCAAACTCATTCATTATCATCTCATTCATCATCTTCAATATCTCACCGAATTAGTCATTCACTTCTCAAATCTCAACACCCTTACCCCAATTCCTAGCCTAAAACCTAGCTATCGGACCTTAAACTGAGTTTTCAGAGGTTTGAAAAATCAAAGAAGTGTTCAATAGTTCAAAAATGGTGAATTCTCATCAAAATAGTTGTTTTGGAGATTTATAGGCTTGTCGGGAAGGTCAAACAGTGAAAAATAGAGTTTTAGTGTAAAACAGGGTGTTACGTACGCACACTTGGAAAGTCCTCAGGGTGTGCGTACGCACACCCATTGATGAACCACTATTTTATGGTTTATCTTGTGCTCATTTGAGTGGTTTTTGTCAAGTCCTTACCCACTTATTCATATGATTTGCATGATTTTACAATTCCCTCCTAGTTTGTTCTATGGTTGAAAACTTCCTTCATAGAGATCTTTAATTTGTGTATTTTAATTCTCTTTTATAGCATTCGATGCCGTGATCCATGTGTTAAGTGTTTCAGGCTTTATAGGGTAGGAATGGCTTAGAGAATGGAGAGGAAGCTTGCAAAAAATGGAAGGAACACAAGAAACTAAGGAGATAACCAGCGAGCAGCGACGCACACGCATGGCTCACGCGTGCGCATGACATGGAGAAATTTGCAGTGACGCGTGCGCGTGCCTGACGCGTACGCGTGGATTGGAGTTCTGTAAGATGACGCGTGCGCGTACTTAACGCGTACGCGTGACACGCCAAGACGACCAGCGACGCGTACGCGTGACATGTGCGATCTACAGAATTAACAGAAAACGCTAGGGGCGATTTTGGGCCGAGTTTTGACCCAGTTTTTGACCCAGAAACACAGACTAAAGCCAGGGAACATTCAGAGACTCAACACACATTCTCATTAGCATATTTTTAGAGTTTTAGATTGGAATCTAGAGAGAAAATTAATCTTCCTCTAGGTTTTATTTTACATTCACATTTTCTTAGTTTTATGCTTTTGCTTTTGGATATTGAAGAGTCATCACCTCCGTTGAAATTACTATTCTAGTTTGTTTTCTTACTCTCTATTTATTATTCCATATTCTTAATTCTTGTTTAAAGTTCTAATTGGATTATTTTCATGGATTGTTAAGGCAAATGATTACTTTTTCTTTTAATTAAATTGTAATTATTATCTATCATGTCTTCCTTTTATTCCCTTTTTAATTCTATGCAAGAAATGTTCATGTCAATGGAGTAGATTCCCTAGTTGACATGGGGTTGATTAAGATGAGACACTTGAGTTGGAATGCTCAAGTGATTAGTTAAATTAGAAGTTGTTGGCTAATTCTGTATTTACTAACGCTAGACCTTCCCAAGGGAGAGGACTAGGATTTGCGAATAAGAGTTAGCTCAGTCACTTGACTTTCCTTTATTTAGTAAGGGTTAACTAAGTGAAAATAACAACCTCTTTATACTACACTTGAGAAGATTCCAACAAGGATAGAACTTCCAATTAATCATTCCCCTAGTCAAGGCTTTTTATTTTGAATAATATAAATTCCTTTTAATTTTCATTGCACTTATTTACAATTGTTTATTTTCTGTCATTCAACTCTCAAAATCTCTCGGAAAACTCCTGATTAATAAATTATCACCCTTTTTGGCAACTCGTTGGGAGACGACCTGGGACTCATACTCCCAGTATTTTTATTCTAAATTTTTGTGACAACCTTTCTAAATTGATGAGGCGGATTTTAGCTGGTTAAGAGCTATACTCGCAACGTGTCTCTATATTGATTTCTTAATTGGCTGACTTTCGCCACTGCATCACCTGTCGTGCATATGCACGAGCCAAAACGCACTCTCTGGTTTGTCCGTGCACACACTAGTGTGCGTATGCACACACACCAGAAATACTAGTTTTCTGCAACTTAGGAAAATTTAGTTTTCGGCACCCAACTTCCAACATCCATAACTTTCTCTACAAAACCCTGATTTCCACAAAATTTATACCATTTTAAATCTTTTGAAATTATCTTTAATTGAAAATTGATTTTATTCAAATCCAAAATCCGAGGCTCACGTTATGGACGGCTGAAGTTGGTTAAAAATCAAGTTTTACCAAAAATCAACAAAGCCTTTATATTTCCAAAACCTCAATCCATACACAATTATTTAGCAACCAAAACAACTCCAAGTTCATATCCACCTATTTCCAAACACCTCTCATCATCAATCCATACATTCTCATCAACATACTCAAAATCCTCAATCCAATTACAAACATTATTCCTCGATTTTATCATCACAATTTACTAACACCATCAACCATCACAATCATCAACAATTATCATCAAACCTCATCAATATCAATAATCAATACATTACTATAACAAACTCAAAAATTTCACCAAACTTACTAAACCTTAATAATTCCATCTAGTTCAACTTAGCCTATGGTCAACTAGCCTAAGCTTTCACGTAACATTATATATTTTCTACGAGAAACCAAAATTATACCTTGGCCGATTCCTCTCTAAGCCCAGAACACCTCAATTATCCACCATTTCTCAAGCTCCAAAGCTCTAATTCCTCACCAATTGAATTTTCAGCTCCTAGAATTCAATTTTAAGCTTCCAAGAATCCACCAATTTAACTCCAAGTCACCCAATTCAATCTAATACAATCCAAATTCACTATAATTAACATAGGATTTGCTAATTAATGATTCATAGAGGGTTAAGAAGTTTATTACCTTATCCACTCAAAATTAGAGTGAAACACAACAATTGTCCAATGTTAGATTGTACCTAAACTACTAAAATCACCAAAATCACTCAATACTCACACTAAAATATGAATTCAGAAAGGGAAGGAAAACTGGGCACAAATAACAAAGTTTCTTACCACTTTGTTCAAATAGAGTTAAAGAGGAGTCCGAGACAAATGCGTGACAATAAACAGCTCGTCAATCGGAGCTCTAGATTGAAAAATACGAGGAGTTGAAGTTGGAACAAGGGTTAGGGTTCATGTTCTTCTCCCCCTTTCCAAGTTTAGCATGAATGATGGAATGAATGGGTGAAAATGGCTAAGTGGAGTCTTATATATATTGGCCTTGGTCCCGGTTTGGGCCCAGTTCAATCGGTTCCGACTGTTGGCTCAACTTTGGGCCAAAATATTTAAAATTAGTGTCTACATTCGTAGTTTAATTATTTTTACCTTTCGAAATTATCAAAATTAATTTCTTAATTTCTTTAAATAATAATTAATTTATTGATCAATTATTTACTAATTAACAGGGGTTTACATGCAACGGTCTGTCGTGGGGATCCACAATGCTTGCATGGACATACCACGCCTGATGCCATGCAGCACATCATGATACCATGGATATAGCTAGATACACTCTGCTCCTAGTCTCATGGATATACCACAGGTTTCCTCAGTGGTGTCCACCCGAGAGGCAGATCCCGTCGTTTTTCCTAGTAGTGAGACATCTATTGTCATTTACGTTTTTTGTCCTTTCTATTTCTGTAATCAAACTTTTTCTTCCATGGAGTGCGACAATGTGATTGGTTGTATATGTGAACAGGTTGATAGGTATGTCCCAGCAGAGTAGGGAGCAATATGAAAAGAGAGTCCTTAGATGACGTATGACATTAGATTAGTTGCCTTTGAATGAGGTACGCCCATTTGTTTTACTTAGTTAACTATAAATGTTTACCTCTCATACATACTGAACTGCTTTTGATGAGTCTATTACACTTTGATATGTATTTTCGGTGGACGCCGTACCACGACCCCGCACTGCAGGATATTAGTCCGGACTGGTTGATGGCCGAAGCAGAGTGGCAGACATGGATGTCTATTGTCTCCCTTGTTTGTTTTAATATTGTGGAGTTTCACCATACTAATTGGGTGAAATGCCAAGTCGGAGGGGAGCAGCCAATTCCTGGAGACCTGGTGAATGTCAACAGGTTTTTTACTAGCACAAGATAAAGAGAGGACGTGTGGTGGTCCACTTGTCTTCAGGAATTGTATGATGGATTTAGGACCTGAGTTGAGGAGGGGCACAGGATCTCTATTCAGCTATCCACAAAGGACAGGCCTACACAAGAGTATTGGGACTGGTACCAGCAGACCTACCAGGTTAGACATCTGTCTAGGGAGGACAAGCTAGATGATCCCAGACTTTTGACCCTCCCCAATGACATGTAGCCCACTGCCAGTCAGTCTAGGGACGTCCTCCACCTTCCTAGAGATGTCCCTGATCATCGTACGTGGGCCAGAGAGGTTCGACTAGACACTCAGATGCCAGCTCGGAGAGAGAGGGGTGCGAGGGATCCTGGAGGAGCTGCGGGACTGTAGAGGCCAGGGAGCAGGTCAGGCCTTGCAGGGAGCGGTTAGACGTCGAGTCTGAGGAAGAGGTTGAGTTTTCCCAATAGGAGGATCACGGCGACATACTAGACGACGCGG
>NC_029789.2:31013196-31046413 GCF_000816755.2 Arachis ipaensis
CCACCACCCCCACCACCACCACCAGACTCACAAATGCACCAGGATGACCACTTTACGGCTCCACCTAGCTAGGTGGATTTGGGTGCATCGTCGAGTGGTCATGAGAGATCCATGGTAGAGGAGATCTAGTTCAACAAGGCATTTCAGATTCATACTACTAACTAACAGACCATGCATCATCTTACAGAGCAGTTCCGTACCAACAGAGAACAGAGTGATGCACAGGGTTCGCATTTCTCAATGGCACTTGCGTCTAACTCGGTGTGGGCTCTTCAGATGTCCCCAGGGGCTAGCACTTCATATGGACCAGATCTCCGACCAGGTTTTCAGTATGCTACACCTTTATCAGTTGACTACGGGCGACTGATGGCTGCCCCACAATGGTTACCCCCGCTGCCACAGTATCTGCCAATACCACCACACTACCAGACACAGCCATTTGATCAGTCATACCCACACCATCCATCCCTACCTCCACCACCATCGCATGCACAGGCACCACCAGATCCACAGGCTCCTCCGGACCCACGAGGTTGCAAATTATCTCAGCAGACACAACTGCCATTCTGTGGCACTGGGCATCACTTGCATTACCCATGACCAGCATCCTTGATCTCTTTACATGCTATTTAATCTACTAATACTTTATGATGTATTTTACCTTATAATGTTTAGCCCCATATTCAGTCTGCGCACTAATATTTATTTATTTAGTTTTGTATTATTTTTATGTACTTTATGTAATGAATTTATGTAGTTACTGTTCATGCCTTAATTTAGTTGTTGTATGCAAATTATCATTACGAAATTTAAAATAGTGACTCTTTGATTCCGAAATGGAAATCGATATGTATGAAACGAGGTAAACATGACAAATAAGATAACAATCCCATACATGTACCGCTCACTATGAGAACAAATGAAATAAGCCAAAAGGCATACAAGAACTAGATATCCTATGTGGGTTGATTGGGACAACCTCTCCGAGTATGGCCGGTTTGCCTGCATATCCTGCACCGTTTCTCTTGACGCTCCATCTCATCCATATCGCTACGAAACTACGTGAAAACTGGTATGCCAGTTGCCTTTCTATGCATGGCAGGATTAAGACGTAAACGTGTCCCTTACCACTCCGGCCAAAGCTTCTCATAAGGGATTGAGGGGAACTCAACCTCGTAAACCTTGAACACAGTTGCCTAGAAGTAGACTAGATGAACATATGTCCCTCACTCGACGCTTGCGGCGGCACAAGCAGCAAGTGCATGAAGACAGGAAAAATGAGGTGACTGGAAAAGCCCATAGTCGCATATCCCTGAGCTCAACCGAACACAGAATGAACCCTGGCTCTAACCCTCAAATGACTCTAACTCCCCCACCACAAAAACCAAGGTCTTTTTGTCGTAACGTGTAATCCGCATCTACGGGATCCCCTCCCTATTCTTTGCAAAAGTAGCCTACAGCCACTGTGAAAACCGATTACCCGCTGCCATTTGAGCCTGTGGCTCCCTACTATTGCAAATGAACAGCTATTATAGTCTCTCATACGTGCATCTAACAATAGCTGAAATTGGTAAATATCGTGTACCCTTCAGAATTGCGTTGATGCACTTAGAGAGGTTAGTTGTCATGTGCCCAAACCAGGCCCAAGGCCTAACCAATTTACTCAACCCAAATGAGCTTCAGCCCATTTTTCCCTTCCTCATTTGCATTCCACATTGAACACTAGAAAGAAAGGGGGAAGAACAAAGGAAAACTCCAAACCCTTGTTCTTGAATTCAAATTCACATAACTTTTAAGTTCTACAAAGTCCACTAAATAATTTGGTAAGAAAATCGCAATCTTACTCTCAGCCTCTCCATCCTCTAATTTCAAAAATTTGACAATTTGGTATTGAGATTTTTGGTTATTTTTATGTTCTACGGTCAAACTAACTTGAGAAAATTATTGGATTTTGGTCAATTGATCCATGGGAAAGGTAAGAACCCTCAAAATCCTTGTGAGTCCTTTGATTATATGAGGTTGGATATTGAGCTCGTGTATATGGATGTAATGATATAAATTAGGTAGTATATATGTGAATTGGAACATGATTGAGGAGGTTGGAAGCTTGGATTGACCTTTGGGTGCTAAAATCTTGGTGGTGGAGGCTTGAGATCTTGCGAATTAAGGTGTCTTTGGCTTAGGGAGGAATTGGCCAAGGTATTTTTTTGTTTCTCGTAGATAATATATAATGTTTCGTGAAAACTTAGGCTAGATGACCATAGAATAGGTTGGAATGTACAATTATGTTAATGTTTAGTAATCTTGATGAAAAATGTTGAGTTAGCTTGAGAATGAATTGATGATTGATGCTTGTGGTGGGAATGATGAATATGAACTACGATTGTTGATATATTGATGGATTATGTTGCTTGATTTTGGATTGTTGGGAGGAGCGTATGAATTTTTAGTATTGACATGTTGGGGAATAAATGAAAAGTGTTTAGGTATGTTTTGAATATGGTTGGTTTGAGTTTGAACTTGAAACTTTGGTTTTGAAATGAAAATTTGTAAAAAAAACAAGTTTGTGATTTTGATGAAAAACTTAATTTTTGACCAAACTTCAGCAGGCTATAACTTGGATTTTGCACCTCCAAACTTTTTCAAACTAGATTTAAATGAAAATTAGGTCCATGAAGTTTACGCCGTTTAAAGAACGGACTAAAAATAATTTTTAATGAAAGAGTTATGCACGTCAGAAGTTTGGTGTATAAAAGTGAATTCTGCAGGACTTAGCAGTTTTTTAACATATATGGGGCACATGCGTACGCAAACACACACGCGACGCGGACGTTAGGTACTGTCCAGACGTCTTGTGTACGCAGGTGTGTGCATGTGTACGTGAGAGGTGAGTTTTGCAAGCTTGCATTCGCGAGCAAGTGCCACGTGATGCGGGACATCTCTTCTGTCCAAGGGGGCTTGCGTACACAAGTGGGGTAAATGACACCCCCCGTACGTGATGCGTGAGCATCTCATACCTATTTCTGCTTATTTTCTAGTTAAATTTAGTTATAATTTAGTGAGTTTAGTTATATTTTAGTGTTAAAATTCTCTTTGGATGCTACTTTGAGTAGTTTTGGTATTTTTATTATTTCAGGTGAAATTCGGGCCAATTTGACAGAGTTTTGTGCAAAAAAGAGGAAGAAAGTAGATGCTGTCAACCCCTTAGCTCCTTGCACTCCAAAGAGAATAACTTCAGTTACAGAGGTCCAATTGATGCTTTTCCAACAATGTTAGAAAGTCAACTTTTAAACCTTTCCAACGATATATAATAGTTTATACATTTTTTTTGGAATCACTATCTTGAAGGGCGCTAAACTCCGAGACTGGTGTTTAGCGCCCAGTAAGACAGAACCAGCGCCCAAGCCACTGCCAATTCCGGTGCTGACCGCCAATTTTGGCGCTGAAAGCTAGAAGTGTGGGTCAACTTCACCCAAGGAAGCATCTTTAGTGGGATTCAACTTTTAATTTTTATCTTTTATCTTATTTTAATTATTTTTATTTATAAACAGAGTCTTCAAAGTTTAGAATTTATTATTTTATTTTAGTTTCAAATGAAAATTAGGTTAGTTATACAAGGGAAAAGATTTAGCCCTTGGGGCTCATTTCTCCCAGAGAGGGATATTCTCTCTTTTGCACATTTCACTTTTCAGAACCCTTGTTTTCTCTGTAAGTCATGAGCCACTAAACCTCCTCGGTTAAGGTTAGGAGCTCTATTTATTTCTATGGATTAAGACTATTGATTTTCTATTTTAATTAATGTACTGATTCAGTTTCAAGGATTACTTTCGTTCTTCCTTTTATGAATCTGGCTGGAACGAAAGTATGACTTTTATTCTATATGCGTTCTTGTGATCCTTGGAAGAGCTCTCTCACCTGAATAACAGCTTGAAAGTAAATTCCTCCTGAACTGCGAATTACTTGAATTAATCGGGATACGTGACATATAATTCTCTTAGCTTTGGGTAATTAGGGTTTTTGTGGCCATAAACTAGATTTGAATTTAACCCTCTAATCGGAATCAAGTGACCAAGACATTGGCGGTTGATGAAGGTTAGAGGAGACTAAATCACTAAGACATTAGGGTTTAGTCAATTACAGTTTGCCATGAAATGAATCTTGCGTGATTAAAATAGTTGGTAAAAAAACTTAATACGGAAAAGTAAACATCTCTAATACCTTAACTGCTTTCTCTTATTGATTTCTCACCAGTTCCCTTATTGCTTTCTTTACTCATGAATTACTATTCAATGCGTTTTACAACCTTCAAAATACAACTTTCTACTTGCCTGACTAAGTGAATTATTCGACCATTGTTGCTCAATCCATCAATCCTCGTGGGATCGACCCTCACTGACCTGAGGTATTACTTGGTACGACCTGGTGCACTTAGTGGTTAGTTTGTGGGTATTCAAAATTCCACATCTAGTTTTTGGCGCCGTTGCTGGGGATTGACTGTGATTGTCAACTAACCGTTGTTTGGTTACTTAGATTAGGTATTTTTAGTTTTTGATTTCTTTTTATTTTTGTTTTAGCTTTTAATTCTGAAAATTTTGAGTTTTACTTTAGTTAAAAATTTTTCCTTAATTTTTGAAATTAAGTTTGGTATCCCCGTAATTTTTTTTGAAACATTTTTCAAAATACTAGTATTTTTCTTTGTTTAATTTTGGAAATTATTAGTTTACCTCTTCTCATTTATTTTCGAATTTTTTTTATTTTTATTTTTCTTTATTTTATTTCTTTTGAAAAATAAAATAAAATTCTTGCTGTTCTTTCTTCTTTGCTTTCCTTTTTACCGCATGGTGCGTTTAATTCTGTTTGGTGTTTTGTGCTAAGAAAAAATATTGGAGAGAGATCACATGGGTTACTACTCACACCCAAGGAGTGATTCATATTATTGTGGATAGAGGAACTACCCGGATTTTGGTTGGCAAGGTCAAGAGCAAAGAGATTTCAATGAGTAATATCCTATCCATCAAGAGCCATTATCTCCTTATTCATATCAAGAACCACCATCTCTCTCTTCATATCAAGGACCCTCATCTTTTTATTCATATCAAGAATCATCATTTCCTTATTCATAACAAGAACCATCAGTTCTAGAGCTTGCCGTGAAAGAATTAAGGAATACTACTCAAAGTTGCATACATGATATGAGAATGAGTGTCAAAAACATAGAGAGATACGTGGAGTTGATTACCAAGCATCGAGAAAAGGAACAAGAAAACTCCCTCCCAAGAGAAGCAATGCAAATTCTTGCAAAAGAATGTGAGAGAATCATTTAAAGGAGTTCATCCTCCATTGAATCATAGAGCTACATGGGAGTTGATTTAATTGAACCATCAATCCAAGAAGTTCTTGATACATATCCACAAAATCCTTCCAAACCTTCATCTCTGGAGCTGGCTGTAAAACAACTCTCTCAAGATGTCAACATCTACGTTCAAGAGTCTAGGGCCTCAAGAAGAAATCTAGAAGTGCAAATGGCCCAGATGACACAATCTCTTACTGAGGGAAAGGCCATGAGCTTGAAGAGTGGAATAGTGCTTAGCAAGAACAATGAAGATCAACTTGAGGCGACGAATGAGGAGTTAGAAGTGCAAGAGCAAGAAGAAGAGGCCCTGTACCAAGTTAAACCCCAATGAAGAAGGAGGTTTTAAGGGAGGAAAACAATTATGGGAATTTACATTCCAATGAAGCAGAGAGTGGCATAGAGGGTGAGTTCTTTGAACCACCAATTCTTGATGAAGGGTACACTCCACCCAAGTCCTGAAATTAGAGAGGTAAAGTGTAACACCCCGTTACCCTAAGCCTTACCTCGCGCCGTAAAATGAAGGATAACAAAGTGTCACGACAGTTCTAAGGCTCATATAATATATATATATATATATATATATAGAAAGAAATAGTAATACCAGAAGCCCGATGAAGGAATAAAAGCTCAAATTGCATAAAGCGAAATTACGAACTGCGAAGCGTTCACACACAATAATTAAACGCATAGGTAGGAACAGAACGAGACATAATATATGTAAAAACCTTGTAGATAGATCCAGAATACACAAGATAATAATTAAAATAAACAAGATGTATACATATAAGTATGATATACCAAAGAGAGGACTAGTCACGGCCTGCAGAGTTTAGGCTGGCTAGTAAAACTGAATACAACAGAATTTTGAAGTTTTAAAATAGCAACAACCTATCTCTCAAAGCTTTTCGGAAATAATGCCTCTAAGGCAACAAATTTAAATATACAAAAGGTGAGAGAATAACTACAACAAAAGTCAAGTGAAATAAAACATAAGGAAGATCATACTCCGCTCTGTCACCACACCCGCAAACTCACCGTGGTAGGTTACGATCTGCATCTGAAAAATAACAATAACATATGGTATGAGAACCGGAGGTTCAGTATGGTAACAATGCCCAATATATAAGATGTAATGTTCCTGGACGCCAAAGGCAATCCTAGAACTTCACATCGATACTGATATTCAAGCTTAACAAAAATAAATAACTTAAACCATAAACTGTAAATAAGGTTATCTAAACTTAGGGGATTTCTAACTAATGCTAATCACACCGCTGTATTCCACAGCCTTCACCAACCTAACCTCCGTGCAATCCCATCGCCACCGCCTACCTGACCTCCTCGGCACCAGACAATCACAAGTATATGCAAACAAGTAATACACAGGTAATATTCATGTATAGCAAGTAATTCAAGAAGCAAGTAGGCATATTATACATTTAGGCAAACTGCAAGTAATCAAAGCAAACAAGAACATAAGTGATGCATATGATGAATGCCTATCCTATTGGCTCGTGATATCATTTGTCGGTCCATGAATGCCAACCCGACACATCCTTTCGGATGTCGCCTTTCTGCCACGCCTGAGGATATAGCGCCTGGCACGCTTTTGTATTGTTCCGAGGATATAGTGCCTAGCACACTTGCATGCTCCAAGGATATAGCGTCTGTCACACTCTTGCGACAGAGAAAAAAAAATAATAACAACATCTGTTTCATCATAAATTATTCCAGGGATATAGTGCCCGGCACACTATTACTCCAAGGATATAGTTCCTGGCACACTTTCAACATCTAACAAGTCCATCAACCTCAAATCATCATCAGTTATCACCATTTTCTCATCTCAATCCACTTTCAATCCTCAAGTCTCAACATTCCAAGTATACAGTGCCTGGCACACTTTCAGTTCTTACTTCCACAAGTTACCATCCATTCACAAGTTCTCAAGCCATTGCCCATAAAACACTTCGCTAGTTCACCCACAACTTCAGAAACCTAAGTCTCCGTCTTCTAAACTCATGCTGAAAATTTCTAATTTATCTTACTAACCCATCTCTATTAGTCTTATGGTCTAATTACTAGTTAGCAATCTTAAACATTAGATAAAGAAGTTTGAAAAGCTAGAGAACCCTTGAAAAATGAAGAAAAATTATTTTTCAGCAAAACAGGGTGTACGCGTATGCATGCGTACGCATACATACAATTTGGCCCATTTCACGTACACATACACATGTATGCGTATGCATAGGTGCCAAACAGAATTGCATGTATGCGTATGGGAGGATATGCGTACGCATGCACTCCCAGACTCAGAAAATTTTACAAAGTTGCATAAATCAGTTTTAAACCAAACTTTAAACATTCATAACTTCCTCTACAAAAATTCATTTTCATCAAACTTTATATCAATTTAAAGAACTTGGATGAACTTTAATTTAAGATAAATTTCAACTAATTTCGAAAACTGAGGATCAAGTTATGATCCATCAAAGTTCACCAAAAATCAAGTTTAACATAAAAACATCAAAGTTCTCAAATTTCCAAATTCCATAACCAAAACAAAACAAACCAAAACATATCCAAACATCATAAAACACTACCACACATTACACCTTACCGTTCCATTATACTTCCATTCACTTTCACACCTAATTCACTAAACCTTTCCACCATAAATCAACACAAATCCATAATTCCCAACTTAAGATCTCAATCATCAACAATTTGTACAATTGACTCATCATAAACAACATTCATCACCTCTCATCATAAATCCTCATAATTATCATTATTCAATCTCAATCTCCATAATCAACACCATGAACATAAATAATACCAACACTCATCATATTATCATCATAATTCATATATCACACATACCAACACTCCATATCATACTTCTCACATCAAACATAAATTCACATATAATTAGTCATACACAACCATCATTCAATCGTATCTTAGGGTCAACTAGCCTTAGTGTCTAGAAACATTACATATTACATAAGAAAAACCAAAATCATACCTTGGCCGATTCTCAAAAAGCACCAAACACACAAAACGAAGCCACCAAGCTCGATCCAAAGCCTCAAACCACCTCCAACAAACACCAAAACTCAATCTAACATCATATAACATACAAAACATTAAATCTAGGATTCAAAAAACAAATAAACACAAAGGTTTAGTGAGATTTTACCTTACCCAATGAGATTAGGGGTAAAACCTAACAATATTCTAATGCTAGATCATCCCTAAACAAACAAAATCACAAAATCTACTCAAAAACAAAACATAAAAATGCGAATCTGTTAGGGAAGGAAAATGGAGCATAGATTTAGAAAATCTTACCACTTTGTTTAGATAGAAATGAAGAGCTCGGCGAGAGCTTTGCGTGGCCATAAACGGCTCGTCAATTGGAGCTCCAGAGAGAAAGTAATGGTGATTTGAAGATCAAAGGGGGTTAGGATTTTGATTTCCCTTTTCTCTCTTCTCTCTATCTGCCCCTCTCTCATTCTCTAGGGTAAATGAGCTGAAATGCTCATTAGTTAGGTTTATATATATTTGGCTTGGGCCCAACTTGGGTCCGGTCCAACCCGTTAGCGTTTTTAGCCCTTTTAGCCCACTTTGGGGGAAAACCTTTAGAATTAGTGCCCGGTTTTTTATTCTAAATTATTTTTGTCCTTCCAAGATAATAAATTCAATTTTTAAAATCTTATTTTTCTCAATATGCGGTACTGAACACACTAGAGCTGGTACGCATTTTTTTTACAAAAACTTTTCGTAAAAGATATATTTTTCTACTCAGAAAATTTCATTGAAATCAAATTTCACCTTTTATTTTCAAAATATCATTTCTATCATTTCGACCTATTTCAGGCAATTGAATTATTATTTTATTAAAGTGGTTAAGCCGGTTCTTACATGAAGGCAATCAAGAAAAGTACTGAAAAGGAAATTGTGACCAAGAAACAAAAGATAATATCCATGAAAAAGAGAAGGTCAGCAAAACGCAATCCAAACCCTACCCAACAAGCAAGATGAATCAAGCTAATAACAATAAAAGAAAGCTTGTTAGGAGAAATTCAAATCTGAGGGCACTAATTTTCTCCTCTCCTCCCTTGGAGTCATTTCTTTTAAACAACTGGAAGAGGAGGAAGAAAATTCAAGAATAGCCGTCAAGCTAGTGACGGTAAAGAAGCGCTTGTTGGGAGGCAACCCAATGTTTGGCATCCTTTGATTTCATGCTCAGTTTGATTTTGATTTCATTTTATTTAATTTTGATGATTATTCTTAGTTTTCCTTGGTTTAGTAGTTTTTGCAGTCATGCAAAGTGTTTAGAACAGGAACAGGAGGACCCTAGAGGAGAAATAGAACACCTTGGAGAACATTTTACTTGAGTGTTCTAGCGCTAAAGCCAGGCTGGGCGTTTAGCCCTTGAGTTGGCAATAGAATGCTGGCATTAAATGCAAGGGAGGGCGTTAAACACCTTGGATGGCTCAAAATTCAAGGCTCACATGCCTCATAGGGTGCTAAAACCTGGGCATTTAGCACCAGCCCTCAGGATTTAAAAAAAAAACTTTTTCCATTACATCACTTCCTTCTTTCTTTTGCAATAATTTTTTGTTTTTACTCATCCGTGATTTTCTTATGTTCCTCCCCATTTTCAGTTTTTTTTTGCTTGGGAACAAGCAAACTTTTAAGGTTGGTGTTGTAGAGGGAGCTCTCTATTTATATCATCATCAGTGGCACCAAAGGAAGGTGAATCATCTTCACAAAAAAGCGCAGTCTGAGGAGTAAGATAGCCACCATGACTGAGGTGGTTGAGTTTCATTATCTTCTGCCTATTTTATTTTATTTTTCTTAGTATTTTATCTTATTTTCTATTTTCCGTTTGAAGGCCTTTGCATGATCAGTAGTGGTACTTTATTATTTTTCTAGTTTATTTATTTTGTTATTTTACGTTTATTTGAAAAAGATCACATGTATTGCTCACTAAACTTGAAAAATCAAAAGAAAAAGAAAAAAAGTAGTAAAATTCATGAGACTTAAGTTATATATCATGAGTTATTCTTATTACTTTGATGTGGTGGCATTATCTTAAATTCTGAATGCATGAATTGAACAGTGCATAATTGATCATGGAGTTAAGAATGTTGGTTCTTGAAGTACAGAAACTTAGTGATGTATTATGGATTCTCCAAAGTAAGTAAGAAATTGGTCTCTAAAGCAAAATAAATAGCAAAAAGATCAGAAAAATAAAAAACAAAGTCCAAGACTCTGAGCATCAATGGTTAGTAAGGTCTAAAATGATTAAAAGTTCAAATGAGTTGTTTTCTTAACTATATGCTTGTGGTGTGAATATATCAAGTAACCCTTGAGACAAAGCACTAAGAGTCGAGACCAAGTGCAAATGCGAGTATGCCAAAGGCTCTGAGCACCACTGTCTGGGAGAAATAAAAAGAAAAATTAGAACTCAAAAGAGTTTCCCAGTTAAGTGCTTGTGGTGTTGTTGTATCAAGTTAAGCTTGAAGACAAAACACTTAGAGTCACGGCTAGGATCAAGGTGCAAAGCACCAAAGGAAAAGAAAAGAAAGAGCTGTGTTCAAGGACCAATTAGAGCCTAAAGAAGAGAATCCATAATATCATCTGAGTTCTAGTTCTGAAGGATATCAACGTCTTTGAGCTTCAAAATTATAGTTTCTAAACCAACAAAAAATCCTTTCATACAAAAATTTGTTTGTCACTAAAGCAAATCCAATAAAAAAATAAACCGAAGTATTTAAACCTCGGGTCGTCTCTCAAGGAGATGCAGGGAGGTGTAATTATTATTAGTTATGGAAAAGTATCTTTTTGGGTTTTTGAAAGGTTGAACAAGGAATGTAAATGACAAGAAAATAAACTAATGATTAAGAAAGCTCTTGGCAAGGTATGAGAATTAGACATCCTATCCTAGTTATCCTTATCAATTGTGATGAGAATTATCCATTGCTCCCACTTAGTTAACCTCTAATTATGAAGGAAAGTCAAGTGGATGAATCAATTTGATTCCTCAAATCCTAGTCAACTCCTAAGGAAAGACTAGCTTTAGAGGGATCCAAATCAACTAGCAAATTTCAAATTATCAATCAACAAAGGAGTTTGACAACTCAAGAGTCTCTAATTACTCAACCAAAGCCAAGAGGAGAAAAATTTATACTAAAATCCAACCAAGCATTTTATCAAACACTTGGGAGGCATAACATAAAAGCATAGAAAAGTAATAAAAGATAATAAAATTCAAACAACTAATTGAAAGCATCAATAACATAAATTGAAGAAAGCAATCATAAATATGAAATACCTCAAATTGCATTAAATAGAAAATCAAATCAAACATGAGAATTCATAAAACAAATGGCAACATAAAGTAATCAATAAGGGAAATAAACAAACTAGAATGCTAGAACAAATAAGAGTAGAAGAGAAACTAAATTGAAATAGAGTAGAAATCCAAAATTGAAAATAGCTAAACCTAAGAATCCTAAAACCTAGATAGAGGAGAGAGCCTCTCTCTCTAGAGACTACATCTAAAACCTAAAGTTATGTGAATGAAAGTTGTATTCTCAATGAATGAATCCCTTATTCCCCCACTCTGCAGCCTCTAATCTATGTTTTTCGGGCTTGGAACTGGGCCAAAAGGAGCCCAGAAATCGCCCCCAACGTCTTCTGCAATTTCTGCACGTGGCGCTTGTCACGCGTACGCGTTGATTGGGAAAAATCTTTGTCACGCATACGCGTCAGTCACGCGTACGCATCGCCCACGCATACGCGTCGCTGCCAGCTTCCCAAAACTTCATTTTCGCGCGTTCCTTCCATTTTGCATGCTTCCTTTCCATCTTCTAAGCCATTCCTGCCCTATAAAGCCTGAAAATACTTAACACATAGATCATGGCATCGAATGGTAATAAAGGATAATTAAAATTGACAGTTTAAAGGCCTAGGAAACATGTTTTCAACTATATCACAGAATTAGGAAGGAAAACGTAAAACACGCAATTTATATGCATAAGTTTGAGCCCGCTCAATTCAATACAAAATAAACCATAAAATAGCGGTTTATCAAATTTATTAGTTTATTTTAGTTTCAAATCAAAATTAGGTTAGTTAAGGGAAAAGATTTAACCCTTGGGGCTCACTTCTCCCAGAGGGGGATCTTCTCTCCTCTGTACATTTCACTTTATAGAACCCTTGTTTTCTCTATTATTTCTATGGATTAAGACTATTGCTTTTCTAATTTAATTAATGTACTGATTCAGTTTCAAGGATTACTTTCGTTCTTCATTTTATGAATCTGGGTGGAACGAAAGTATGACCCTTATTCTATATGCATTCTTGTGATCCTTGGAAGAAGTCTCTCACCTGAACAACATCTTGAAAGTAAATTTCTCCTGAACTACTAATTACTTGAACTAATCAGGATACAAGACATATAATCCTCTTAGCTTTAGGTAATTAGGGTTCTTGTGGCCATAAACTAGATTTGAATTTAACCCTCTAATCGGAATCAAGTGACCAAGACATTGGCAGTTGATGAAGGTTAGAGGAGACTAAATCACTAAGACATTAGGGTTTAGTCAATTATAGTTTGCCATGAAATGAATCTTGCATGATTAAAATAGTTTGTAAGAAAATTTAATCAGGAAAAGTAAACATCTCTGATACCTTAACTGCTTTCTCTTATTGATTTCTCACCAGTTCCCTTACTGCTTTCTCTACTTGTAAATTACTATTTAATGCATTTTACAACCTTCAAAACACAACTTTCTGCTTGCCTGACTAAGTGAGTCATTTGACCATTGTTGCTCAGTCCATTAATCCTCGTGGGATCGACCCTCACTCACTTGAGGTATTACTTGGTACGACCCGGTGCACATGCCGGTTAGTTTGTGGGTATTTAAAATCCCGCATCAGAACGCGAAACATGGCATGCGTATGTGGAACCCTATTTTTGGAAAAACTGCATTTTTTGTTATTTTAACTCAATTTCTAACTTCTAAACCTCTATATTTACTCTCTAAGGTCCAAACTAGTTTTTAATCATAGTGAGAAGGCTGAATCTTAAAAGGGTGTTGACTTGGTGGTGAAGAAAGATTGTGAAGTGGTGATTTATGTTTGAAGTGCTAAAACATTAACTTTGTGATGAATAATGGCTAAGATGACATTGAATGATTGAATATGAATGATTATTTGGCTTCTGCGCTTCTTTTTATCAGAGATACAAGTTTCCTTGGGTAGATGCAGTGGCTTGCCATCACTTGCTCCATGTTGAGACTCGATACTCTATTGACCCTACGTCGCAAGATGTGGCTGGGAACTTTAACTCCATGGAAATTCCCCCAATGAGCTGAGTTTTGATGATTGATTGTAAAAGCTATGCATAGATTTTGGGGATGCGTGCACGAAGGGACAGACCAAGGTTTGCTACCGGACATGTCAGGTTTGACTTTATAACTGACAGATGAGACTCATCAGCCATAGAGCAGGCATACATCATATCCATTTGTCTGTTTTATTTGAATTTGCATTACCTGAGATTTCCTACTTGATAATCTATGCTTAACTACTATATGTTTTGTTTGCTGTAACTGTATTTCTATCTGTGTTTTCTTTGTATGTATTGTATGTCTGTGCAACTGAGATACCCCTTGTCTGGTAGAAGAGTGACGAGGGTAGCTCCACTGGTGTTTTGCAGGTTTGGAGGAAAGTGAGAATTGAGGGGTTAAGTGAGAATTCATATATTGTCTTTTTCAGATGCAAGTCAGAGGCACCTCGCTAGGCGTCTGGAGTTTCTTTTGCAGGCAAAGTCGGGTTACTGTATTTTGATATTTGGGCTGTGTGTGTGTGTGTGTGTGTGTGTGTGTGTGTTTAGACTTCTCCTTTGTATAGGCTTTACTTTTGTACATCATAGAGGCTTGGTGGAGAACTACGTGTTTATTTTGAGTCTTTTGGGAGACTTTGGGAATGTATATATGTATGTAAATATTCTCTGGTCGGCCTTGGCTTCATAGGTCGAGCCTGGAGCTTGAATATTCTATATCTTTTTGACACTTCGCTCTTATTATATTGATTTATGTGTCTTTACTTTTCTTCATTTGAAAGTTTCTGTTACGTGAGGATTTTGCTTTTTTTTTTTCACGATTTTGTTTAAACTTTCCTTCAAGGCTCTTCGATTATTAAATTCTTTCGTCTATTATTATGTATATATTTTATTTTAGAGGTTGTAATACCACATCACATCTGTTTTATGACTTAACCGCAAAGCTCTGTGTGGTAGGG
The DNA here is from genome assembly GCF_000816755.2 of Arachis ipaensis. NCBI lineage: Eukaryota > Viridiplantae > Streptophyta > Magnoliopsida > Fabales > Fabaceae > Arachis > Arachis ipaensis. The sequence continues at coordinate 31,027,871 of NC_029789.2, forward strand.
TGTTACATTATGCTATCAGAGCAGTTCGTTCTTGTAGAGCCTGAGGGACGGATTGACTATGCTTCTGGGCATACTCTAGGTGTCTGTACATGCTAAATTAGGTTATCTAACTGATATATGTTGCATAAATATTCATGAGCATGCATTTAGGACTTCGAAGCACTAGACTTAAGATATTGAGACTGATCACCTTGATATCACTTGTTTGGTGTGAATAGGGATCAGACGGCGACTCGTGGACGTGGTTGCGAATGAGGTTGAGGCAGAACTAGTAACACCAAACATGTAGACATAACCCTGTAAACTTTATGGCTGCCCTAGAAACATGGCTACGTCTATGCAGGCGACAACTGAGGTGCTAGGAAATCAGTTGAACAATGGCAATGGCAGTAATGGTGAAAAAGGGCCGATGACGCTTGCCACTTTCCTGAAGGTGCATCCCCCGACCTTTAGAGGAACTATGAACCCCTCTGAGGCCGAGAATTGGTTTCAGGCAATGGAGAGCGCTTTACAGGCTCAGCAGGTGCCTGAAAATCAATGTGTGGAGTTCGCAACTTATCAGTTACTGGGTGAAGCTCAATACCGGTGGCAAGGAATTCGACATATTTGATGAGTTCATATTTGACGATAATTTTTTGTTTGAATTGGACGAATTTCATCAATAAACTCACACTTATTCACTAAAATAGCATACTTTTGTTTTTTGTCCCTTAATTGAACCCAAATGTAAAAACATGCATTTTTGTGCTTAAATTGAGCAATTTAATTCTACTTTTATTCTATTCAATGCCATGATATGTTTTGTGAGTGATTTCAGGTCAAGGCAAGAATGGGTTGGTAGAAGTGGAAGGAAGCATGCAAAAAGGGAGAACACATGAAGAAAAGAAAGGAGAAGCATACAGCCAAGTGTGTGTACGAACAACCCCTGTGCATACACACAAGTACAGAAATCAGCAAGTATGCTTACGCACAACTCCCGTGCATACGCACAGGTGAAAAATCAGCAAGTGTGCCTACATACACATCTGTGCATACGCACAGGTCCCTGCGCGTGACTTCGTTAAAATGTCACATAGCTCGTGATTTTGGGGCTTTTCTGGCCCCATCTTGGAAGGCTAGAGGCTGAAATTTAGTGCTATATAAAGGGGACTTCATTCCATATCAAAGCATTAGGTTAGATTAGCTTAGGGAGCTCTCTTTTAGGGTAGAAAACATTGTAGGAGTAGGAGTAGTGTAGTGTAGAATTGCTCTCTTAGGGTTTTTCTTAATTTTCATTGTAGCATTTTATAGTTAAGCTTTGATCTTGGATTTTGCTCATCTTAATTGTAAGTACTCTTAAATTCCCTTTTTAATTTACACTACTCTTGCTACATTTACCTCTTGTTCAAGTTACTTTGTTAATATATGCAATTTTGATTTCTTGAAGTTTTGGTTGATGAATTTAATGTTTTATGATTTCTCTTTGCTTGTTTTAATGTTTGTTGTTAATTTTGTGAATAGTTTGGTTATAGTTTTTATTTTTCTTTGCAATTTCCTATGTTTTGGTTTTATGCCCACCAAGTGTTTGTGAAAATGCCACTTGATAATTTTGAGTAGATTTTCACACCTTGGCTTGGAAAATGAGTTCCTAGGATACTAAAGTCATAATGTCTGACATTTAGTGGTAATTCTTGGGTAATTAGTTGATTCTTGTTTCCATTGACACTAAATTTTTACTAAGAAATTAGTAAGTTAGCTAGCACTTATAGATTAAGGTCAATTATACTTGCTTGACCTACTCCTCGATGTTAGGGATTGACGAAGCGAGATTGACTCATCATAGTTGCCATAGTTGTGGTTATGACGATGATAGGATTCCTTAATTCTCATTCCCAAGTCAAGGCTTTTTATGCATTTATAACATTTTCACTAAGTTTTGATCTTGCTTTCTTTTGATTTGCATTAATTGCCTTTTTTATCGTTCCTTAGTTCTTTTATTCCTTAGTTTCTTGTTTTACAAACCCCCATTTTCCTCACAACCAAGAGTGTGACATCTTAATTTCATTGTCCGAGGGAGACGACCCGAGGTTTAATTACTCGATTACATTTTAATTTGAATTTAAACTTTGGTGTTGGTCGATTGTTGGGTTGGGACTATACTTGCAACGAAGAAATTCTATTTTGAGAAAAATTCCTAACCCGCTTTAGGCCATTATCAAGTTTTTTGGCGTCGTTTCCGGGGAGTGCAATAGGTGTTATATTTTTTGTTGTTATGAATATGTCCATAGTGTAAATAGCTTACTTTTTAGTTATTCGGTTGTTTTTGTTAATATTTAGGTTCTTATTTTTCTTATTTAATGATGTCTTTTGCTTTTCTTTTCCACTTTCTTTATGAGCTATCACCCTTGTCGCTTGGAGCTTGGTTGTGATTATATTGTAGGGTATGATGACTTCAACTTGGGATTGCATCATGAAATGGGAGAATCAATTGAGGGAGGAACCATTTGTATATGAGCAACACTCATGGCAACCACCTCCCCCATGTTATAATGAGACTAACCCTCCCCAATGTGCATACCAAACCCAAAGATATGAACGTCACCCCCTATACAACCTTCAACCACCAAACCTTCAAGCACCACACCGTCCACCTCCAGGGAATCCAAACAAAATACACCTTACCACCAACCATATGAACCATTACCTCCTTATACACAGCCTCAATACCCTAAGCCACATAACACACCTTCCAACTATACAACCCTTCTTCCAACCATTGAACCTTCTTTTACACCTAAATGTGAAGTTCTCCAACCCTTGCCCCAAGAACAACAAGATCTTCAAGCCTTTCTCCAAGAGCAAGGAGAATTCTGAAAGAAGCAAGGGGAGTTCATGGCTACCATAGACGAAGCGGTGAACCACTTAGCCCTACTACGCGCAAGCAATCAAGACATCCCCCTTGAAGAATGTGGAGGATCAACTAAGGAGTGTAGTGAGGAGGAGAACATGGAGGCTAAAAGAGAAGAAGTGGAGTTGAGGCTAGAGTCGCAAGAGGTGGAAGGTAAAACAATTGCCAGAAGAGGTGAATGGAGAATTGAGGGAATTTGATCAAGAAGTAGATTCCATCATCCATATTTTTCGTCCACCTCGGTCAATCCCCTCAATGATCTTGAGGAACCCTTCTCCTTTGAGTTTGAGAGAGATATGGAAGTAGACCTCATACAACCTCCTAAGTTTGGATTGAATGATAGTAGAGAAAACTTAGATGGGGTTGGTGAGGAAGAGCTAGAAAAAGTGGTGAGGAAAAGGTGGATACCCAAGAAGTGGAAGCTTTCATGTAAGAGTTTAATAGGATGACTCCAACCTAAGGACAAATTGAGTGGGTAACAATATCCTCAATGAGCTTTATTAGCCCACATCAATTTACTATCTTGGAGATGGATCACCAACTTAAGGTGCTTCTTGGTGTGTTAAATGGTGAAGAAATGGGTGTTGGTTACCAAAAGAATTCAAGGTATAAGTGGTGGAAAGTCCAATTAGGAGGATTCCAAGGTATAATTGGGTGCTTCAAAGGTGATTTGAGAGGTTGTCCATCCAAGAGCAAGAGCAAGACTCAACAAGAGGATGATCGAGAACCTAGAGTTTGGGACCCCGGAGGAGCTTTGAAGAGCAAACATGGGTGGCGACTCAAGGATGAATGGAAACACAAGCCGCCCTAACAAGAATCTCCTCGAAAAGTCCAACTTAAGGACTTTAAACCAAAGTACTAGGTGGGAGACGCCCTACCATGGTAACATCATTCTAACTCTTCTCTTCTTTTAGCTTTTGCTTATTGAATTTTGTCTCTTTTATTAGCTTAGTTTGATTAAATTCTAGGCTTAATTTTGTTGCATTTTAGTGTTTATTAGGTAATCTTAGTAAGATAATATGCTTTTGGGGTTTTAATATGTTTAGAGGCTTGAAAAACTGTTTTGGATGCCATGCTTGATGCCTTAGAAGCATCATTAAAAATTTTGCAGAAACAGGGCAGTGTGTGTACGCACACACCTGTGCCCACGCACACCTTAATCAGATTTTGATATCTGTGCGTACGCACACTCACCAGCACCTCTTCTGTTGGGACCATTCGAACAAGCTTGTGTGCACAGACCCCAAATTTTTTTGCCTTTGTGCGTATGATGCACCACTATTTCATAGTACATTTTAGGTTAATTGAGTGGATTTTATTCACTCTTCTCACACTTATGCATAGAAATTGCATGTTTTACATTTTTCTTCTCAATTTTGTGCTATGATTGAAAACATGCTTCTTTGGCCTTAAATTTGCTAATTTTAATCCTCTCTTATTACCATTTGATGTCGTGATATGTTTGCTGAGTAATTTCAGGTTTTATAGGGCAGGAATGGCTTAGAGGATGGAAAGGAAGCATGAAAAAGTGGAAGAAACACAAGAAATCAAGTATTTCAGAATCTGGTAGCTGCGCACGCGCATGGACGATGAGTGCGCGTGACCTGTGCAGAAGGCAAGCGACGCGCACGCGTGGATGATGCGTACGCGTGGCCAGCAAATTGTCAAAGTGACGCGTACGCGTGGATGACGTGTACGCGTGATAGAGCGTCACATGCTGTAGATATCAGAAATCGCTGGGGGCGATTTCTGGGCTAGTTTTAGCCCAGTTTCAAGCCTGAAAACTCATATTAATGGCTGCATAGTGAAAGGAATCAAACATACACTTCATTGTTCACATTAGTTAGGTTTTAGATGTAGTTTTCTAGAGAGAGAGAGGCTCTCTCCTCTCTCTAGGTTTTAGGGTTTCTTTTAGTTTTAGTTCTTTTCAAATTCAGATTTCTATTTTGATTTAATTTAGTTTCTCTTCTACTTTCTATTATTCTAGCATCTTAATTTATCTTCTCTTATTGATTCCTTTATTTTTCCTAATTTAGTTTATGAACTCTTCATGTTAGATTCAATTTCCATATTAATGCAATTTATGTTTCATGTTTCTTATTGTTTAATTACCTTGCTATTGTTATTTCTTTCCTTTGATTAGTCTTAGATTTTACATTCCCTTGTTAGTTTACTATGCTTTTACTTTGTGCCTTCCAAGTGTTTGATAAAATGCTTGGGAGGATTTTAATTTAGAATATTGGTATTCTTAGCTTAGATTGAGTAATTTGGAGACTCTTGAATTGTCAAAGTCTCTTGTTGGTTGGCGATTGAAAGTTGCTAGTTGGCAAGAGCTTCACTAACTCTAGTCTTTGATTAGGACTTATGAACTCAAGCTGAATTGATCACTTGACTTACCTTCAATTGTTAGAGGTTAACTAAATGAAGGTAATTTACTGTTATCATCACAATTGACGATGATAATTAGGATAGGACTTCTAATTCTCTTTTCTTGCTAAGAGCTTACTTAATTATTAGTTTATTTTCTTGCCATTTTACTTCCCTGTTCCTTATTTCTAAACCCAAAAATACTTTGCCATAACCAATAATAAATATACTTCCCTGCAATTCCTTGAGAGACGACCCGATGTTTAAATAATTCAATTTATTTTTATTGGGTTTGTATTCATGACAAACAAATTAAACGTTGACTGAGGGAATTTCATTGGTTTAGAACTATACTTACAACGCTAATATTTTGTGAAAATCTTTACCGACAATTTTTCTACATCACACTGCACCCATTATTTCTACCCCTAACTAGGACTTGCCATTCGAACTGATGTGTGATGCCAGTGACCATGCAATTGGCGCAATCCTGGGACAGAGACATGATAAGCTTCTACATGTCATTTATTATGCCAGTCGTGTTCTAAATGACGCACAGAAGAACTATACTACCACAGAAAAGAACTACTTGCAGTTGTTTATGCCATTGACAAGTTCATATCCTATTTAATAGGGTCTAAGGTCATTATATACACTGAACACGCTGCTCTCAAGTATCTTCTAACCAAGCAAGATTCTAAGCCAAGGCTGATAAGATGGGTACTACTCCTGCAAGAGTTTGATATAGAAATCAGAGACAGAAAAGGGTCAGAAAATCAAGTGGCAAACCACTTATCTCAGATTGAGCTAGTAGCAGGGACTGCGCTTCCCCCTACTGAGGTATCTAAAACATTTCCTGATGAGCAACTCTTTGCAATTCGGATAGCCCTTTGGTTTGTAGACATTGCAAACTACAAAGCCATAAGGTTCATCCCCAAGGAATACAGTAGACAACAAGCTCGAAAACTCATGCATGACACAAAGTACTACTTGTAGGATGAACCATACCTCTTAAAAAGATGCTCGGGCGTATAATCCGCTGATGTGTGACTGAAGAGGAAGCACAGAAGATCCTATGGTATTGCCATAGCTCAGAATATGGAGGACACTTTGGAGGTGAGCGAACAGCCATCAAAGTCCTCTAGATTGGCTTTTACTGGCCAACAATCTTTAAAGACGCCCGAGAGTTTGTCCGTAACTGTGATAGTTGCCAAAGGACTGGCAATCTTCCTCACAGTCACGACATGCCTCAGTAAGGGATCCTGGAGGTTGAGTTGTTTGATGAGTATGCTACATGAGTTAGTCAATTACGACTGACATTGAAAGAGTCATTCGTTGTTGAAGAATACGCATCTCTGAAGCCTTAACTAAATATCCATCATTGCTTTTACACTTATCTGGTATTTCGTTTTCTTTACTTTTCTTTTATGCCTCTTAACAAACAATCATCTTTTCTAATCGCCTGACTAAGATTTACAAAATAGCCATTGTTTGGTCAATCCGATAATCTCTGTGGGATTCGACCCTCACTCACTTGAGGTAATACTTGTACGACCCGGTGCACTTGCCGATTCAGTTGTGCGAAGTTCAATTCCGTGCAACAAACAGGTTGTATACTAGTAAAATTAAAATGAATTACAAAATTTAAACTTCCAACAAAACAATCCACCACATAATTTAAAGCTTCCAACAAAACAATCCACCACATAATATGAAAATAAATTTTAAAGCAGACAAAATTTAAAACTTCAACAAAACAATCCACCACATAATTTAAAGCTTCGAACAAAAAAATCCACCATATGATGAAAAATTACAAGTAACATTATCAGTTCTAAATTATTTAATAAGCAAATAGTTAATAAAAATAACAATAAATTATCCTATCTTAGCAACTCAACAGCAGCATTAATATTAGGATGATTGATGAGTTGCCCAAAAAAAACATAAGACATAAAAAGCTTACCTAGAAGAATTTTATGTCAACGAATAAGAACACTAAAATGAAATTTATTATCGATAATAATAAAAAATACAAACACACATTAATAAAATAGAGCCAAGTAAAGAAAGTAACTGAATTATGCATGTTTGCACTATAGAATGTTAATTTCGTATGGCACCTCCAACCCTACTAACAAGACCAATCCAAAAAAAATTAAGTAACTAATTGAAATTTAGAGTTGAAAACGAAATCAAAAAGTAGGGTTAGGGTTCAAACTTAAAAGGGGTTAGGGTTTCTATACTTTTAAGTTATTAGACTAATCAAATAAAACAAGTTATATGTAGACAACAAAACATAAATTTTCAGTATAAATAAATCAACACAATTAATGTACTACTATCAACATTCTTATTAAAACTACTAACATCTTCACAGAAAATATAAATATAACAAAATCAGAAGATTAAAACAATTAAATAATCGTGAATGAATATGCAACCAAGGTCACATCCAAGTAAACTAATGATATTGATTTTTCAGGAATAAAAACGGGGTCAGAAAAGTGTAGGGTTAGGATATTGAAAATGGCAACAATGTCAAAAATAAAAAAAGAAAGAGAAATGGAAAAAGACATATCTATATGAAAGAAAAATGGTAGCATTGTAGTTGACAAAGGTAAGAAGCAACGATAGCACACAATGGAGGCAACAACTCACAAGAGAGAAACAAGCTCCTCCATAGCAGAACAAGCTCCAAGTATATGCTCCTCGATGGCGACAATGGCTGGAGTTGTGAACAGCAATCGATAACGGCGAAACGACAGCAAATGGTAGCAATGGGGCTAACGGCGAGAGAGAAAGAGAAAAAGAAGAGAAGTGAGGTTGATGATGTTGCAAAAATAGAAAAAAAATCACAAATTCAAATTTTTTTTCCAAAGATAGTAGGTTATATTTCATTAATTATTAAAAAATAAAATACAAAGATATCCAAAAGCAGGACAGGATAATAAAAGGTGGGATTTTCCAAAAACACTACACTGAAGGTATTCATCCAACGGTACGTGATCGAAAAACGAAGAAAAATCTTAAAGAAGAAAGAATGATAATTCAAATTGAATGCAACTAAGAGCTTGCCTCATGGAGATGACGACCTAAACTGGGAGTTCTTTGGATTTCATGGAGCAACTTGAGAGAGCTTGCTAGATTGGCAGACGGCATAGAAGTAGAACCTTCAAAAATCAACTAGTTGCAAGCTTTCCAGCAGTTCCAGCAAATGATGGCAAGCAATTGAGGATTACAGTTAGCACTCTTTAACGGGGTTAAGTATCTCTGTTTATGCAGTCCACCATGTCCAAAAGTCGTTAGGACTCTAAGGGGGAAGATAGTCACGAAGATAACTCTGAGATCATACGTCTTTAATTCTAGAGCAATCGATCAAACAATGAGTGACTGTTTCCGTTGCTTCATGACAGCAGGGGCATATTGGTGATATAGATGGGATGTGGTGATGAATCTGAGCAAGCACCGGAAGTCGGCCATGGAGAGCTTACCAGATAAATAGCTTAATTTTGTGAGGCAAGTTCAACTTCCATAGATCAATCCACGGCTTTTTCTGCTGCATATAATTAGGGCAAAGCTCCAGAGGTGGATGGTAAAATAAATAGCCAATTCTGTAACCTGAAGATGTATCATATTGCTTGGATTTGTTCAAATTCCGTTGCAATTTGTCCCTACTCTTCTGAATTTTAACTGACAAAATCCTGTTTGCAACGTCTTGGAAAAATAATTCTTGAATGAGATTCTAATTCCAATTTCTATCTTCAGTAATTAAATCTTTAACTCTTGGAACCAACTCAGAAATAGCCTGTCTATTTGGCATGTCAGAAATCATTAAAGGATATGGAGGAGGCAGCCAAGGATCCTCAAAGGTTCGGATATTCTCACCAGTACCCACAGCCCAATTAAGACCTTTTTCAACAATCTTTCGGTCTTCCAGTATGCTTCTCCATCCCCAAGAAGGTAAGACTCCAATTTCTACCGTTATAGCATTATCATTGCTAAAGTATTTACCTCTTAGGATTTTGGATAATAAAGAAGTAGGCTGTGTTACAAGTCGCCAAAACTGTTTGCCTAAAAACACCAGATTTTGGATTCTGAGATCTTTAGATCCAAGGCCTCCTTCTTTTCGTGGGCGAGTCATAGTGTCCTAGCTAATCCAAGCCATCCACCTTTCAGAACCTTTTTGTCCCCACCAGAACTGAGAAAGTAGAGAGTAAATTTTTGAAATTAAACCATCAGGCAACTTGAAGCAAGACAATGTATAAATAGGAATAGCTTCTCCCACTGCCTTAAGCAATACGTGTCTACCACCTGACAAAAGAAGATTACGCATCCATCCTTGGATTCTTTTCCGAACCTTTTCTTTGATCATACTAAAAGAAGCCTTTTTCGATTTAGAGACTGTAGAAGGCAAACCAAGGTATTTATCATGAGCCCAAATATGATTAATATTCATAGAGTTAGCCAGTAGTGTACGAGTAGTGGAGGGAGTGTTGTGGCGAAAGAATATAGCAGATTTATTAAGAGTTACCCTCTGGCCACTGATGCTTTCATAAGAATTCAATAAATGCAGGATATTTGAACATGCTTCAGGATTAGCCTTACAGAATAAGATGGAATCATCAGCAAACAGGAGGTGGTTGACCTTGGGACATCACCTATGTATCTGAAGACCCTGAATTAGTCTGTTTTGTTCTGCCTTATGTAGCAAGAAGGAGAGACCTTCTGCACAGAAAAGAAAAAGATAGGGGGATAGAGGATCTCCTTGTCGAATACCTTTATTTGGTTTGAAGAAACCATAAGGTTGTCCTTCCACAATAACAGAATAAGAAACAATTATCACTAATTCTCGAATCCACATGATCCACCGGGAGTCAAAACCAAACTTCTCCAATATAAACCAAAGAAAGTACCATTCCACCCTATCATATGCCTTACTCATATCTAATTTTAGCGTCATTTCATTTTTGAGTCCCCTTTTTTTGTTCTGCAAGTAATGCATACACTCGTGAGCAATTAGGATATTATTAGAGATTAATCTGCCTTTAATAAAAGCACTCTGTGTAGGGCTAATTAGTCTATTCATTATACCCTGAAGTCTATGTACAAATACTTTGGAGATAATCTTGTAAAAGACTGAAGATAGGCTTATTGGTCTTACCTGAGTCATATCTTTAGCATCAAAAATCTTGGGAATAAGACAGATCTGAGTATGGTTAAAACCCTTCAAAATTCTGCCCCCTGAAAAGAAGCTCTTAACTGCTCGAAATACATCACCACTAAGTATGTTCCAGAAGCTTTGAAAAAATTTTGTTGTCATACCATCATCTCCTAGAGAACTTTGAGGATGAATGCTAAAAGTTGCACGTTTCACTTCCTCCATAGTCACTGGTCTTTGAAGCCTATGGTTCATGTGAGTTGTAACCTTAGGTTCAAAATCAGTAAATAGAGGTTCAGTGTTCTCATGACAAGTGGAGGAAAAGATGTCCTTGAAATAAGATTCAGCCACAGAAGCAATACCAGCATTTGAAGTAGCCACTTCACCATCACTGCTAGTTAGTTGCCAAATTCTATTCCTTCGGGTTCGATTTCTAATTTTTGATGGAAGAAAGCTGTATTCTGATCACCAGATTTGAGCCATTTGACTCTAGACTTATCTTTCCAATAAGATTCCTCATTTTCCAATGCTTTTTCAAGTTTGTCCTCTATTTCTGAAATGATGTCGCCTCCATGAATTCCTGCTAAACGAAGTTCCTCTAATTCAGACTGTAGTAAATCAATCTCCACCTTCGAATTAGATCTGTGTTCTTGCTGCCATCTGACAATCTTATGCCGACAACACTTTATTTTTTGAGCTAAGATATACATGGCTGAACCATCAATCTGTTCGTGCCAAACCTCTCTAACAATCTGCCTTATTTCATCATTGGAACACCATCTTTCTTGGAATTTGAATCGGCTTTAGATCTCTTAGTTCTCGGATTAGAGTTTAAGAGAAGAGGGGAGTGATCTGAGCATGATTCTGACAATCTAAGAACTGTTGCATTGGGATAGAGTTGCTGCCAATCAACTCCTACCAGGAATCGGTCTAGTCTTTCCTGTATCAACTCATCACCCCTCCGTCTATTCGACCAAGTGAATGGTCTTCCAACCATACCAATATCAATCAGGTAATTATCATCAATAAAACTTTTAAAGGTTTCAATAGAAGAAGGAGATTTAGCACCCCCACATTCTTTCTCCAATTGATTAGAAATGGCATTAAAATCACCCATTAACACAACCTTACCATCGAACTGTTGGGTGACTGAAGTTAATTCAGCAAATTGAGCCATTCTTTGTTGATCATTTGAACTGAGATAAACACCTAGAACACCATAAGGATCATTAGAACCAGCTGTCAGAACTGATACCGCAATGAAGAATCTACCATGCTGTAAAATCTGAACAGTGCAACCATCCCTCCATGCCATTGCCAAACCCCCTGATAATCCATCCGGATCTACAATAAGCCATTCATTGAAACCACAAGATCTTAGTTTTCCTTCAACTTATCGAGATTGATTTTTTGTTTCACAGATAAAACCAACCTCGGGGGAGTAGGATTTGCAAATCCCTTTAAGATTGTGGATTGTCAGGGGTCTCCCCAAACCCCAACAATTCCACGAGAGCAGTTTCATATTTCTTTGGGTGCCACTTGAAGGTTGGCACCCTTCACCATCATAGCATCAGAGACATTATCATTGAGACAAATTTTCTTTGAAATATCTTCAGTACCATTACCTCCACTCCTCCGTTTGAAACCTATCACAGACTTTCTGGCAAGTTGTTTCAGGTTTGGCTTTTTGTTCTCCTTTTTAAGCTTGGATATGACGTTGTTATTGTGTTGGACATTATTCATGGGATAGGATATCTCCAATAAAGCATTAGAAGAAGAATTAGTATCAGTAGCCGTACCTGTGTTTTCTGATTCACCCTCATTTTCTGCTCTAGAACCCGAATTGGCAGCAATTTTTTCATTATTCTATTTTTTCTGATCATCTTGCACACTCATTTTTGAGAAACTATCAAAAAGTCAAGCAAGTGGAGATTTTTTCTTCGGTTGAGCTGGAATAGAACCATCCCGAGGTTGGTTAGGATTGAAGGAAGCTTTCTTTTCAGTTTAATACCTACCGACTTGATCTGCCTTAAGCCATTCACCAACTCTATCTTCCTTGATATTGTTTTGGGCAGAATCATCAATTGGCAGTTCTTAGATTCATGCCCCAATTTTGCACAATAAGTACAGAACACACCTATACGTTCATAGCGTACTCCAATTTCCAGCATTTTCTTATTAGGATCAAGCAATTTCAGTGTATCCCTCACTCTTTTATCACCGTTCAGTTCCACTTTAGCCTTCACTATGTGTGTATCTTTGCCTCTAACTTCAAAGAGAGCAACATCTTCAATTTGACCAAGTCTCCCACCTAATTTTTGGCCAACCTCAAGCGTTTTGTATTGTTCAGGCAATCCCAAAATTATGCCTATACAGGAAAAGAAGAGATGTGATTATCCTCCATGTTTATTGACTGCTTCGATCTGTGAACATGAATAACAAAACTCTTGAATAACCAAGGTGAACCCCTTTCAATACGAGTCACATCAGAGTCATTCTCAAAGAAAAATTGAAACTGGTTCCTGGATTTTTCGACTACTATGAATCCTTATGGTTTATTCCATATTGCATAGAGAGCTCCTTCCAGTGGCGGAACTTGAAACAAAATTTTGGGGGGGCCAGATAGAAAATAATTGTCAAAATATTTTTGATATGGACCCATTTAAGATAAGCTCGTCTAATCTCATCTCTCTGGTTTGGGTGATATTGCCAAATTTAAAGCAGTTTTTCAAGATCTCGTTCCAAAAAGTTAAGGTTAAAGTCATCAGATGTAACTTTTTGAACTTTTGAAGGTTATATCTCACTTTCTTCGTGATTCATTAAAGTAGAAGAACTATCTTAAAAAATGTATCAATTATTTGATTTTTCATTATTATTTTATATAAAAATTTGAATATATATCTTGTAAAATATGCAAAGAAGAAGTTAGAAGGACAAATATTAAAATTTATAATATTTATTGAATTTTTTTTGTCAATTTATACAAATACAATAATATTAATACTTATTGAATATTCTATTATTTTTTATCATATAAAAAATTAAATTAAATAAATAGTAAAATATAAAATAATATTAAATTAAATATATAAAAAATATCTAATTTTTTATATTTGAACTTAAAGATAGAGATAGTGTTGTTTATTGAACTTATTAGATACTTTAAGTCATAGTAAAGTATTTAAGTCAATTGAACTATTTTTTATCTTTTGAAAAAGTACTACTAAGTTTTTTATAAAAAGTTTGGGGGGGCCATGGCCCCCGTTATCTGAACTAAGCTTCCATGGTACCTACAGAAAAGATCCGATCTGAGAAAATTCTTCCGGACAGGCTCCGTGTATATGCTTGAATTCCTTCAGAAACATCTTCATAAGCTAAAACGATCAAATCATCCTCCTGATATATGAGGGTTCTGAGTCTCTGATTTGTTGCTCATGGTGTAGAGAAAATCAGAAGTGGTATTTAATGATTCCAGAGAGAAATAAGATATATGAAATGAGTGAATTAGAAAACGGAATGAATTAAAAGAGGAATGAATTGGGAGAGAAAACGAATAATTATTTATTTATGTACTAACATGTTCTATGTTTATTAAATTTTAACAATATTTTTCATTTATTGAATCCTTTAATGTTTGTCTAATAAAATTGTTTGCACAAGTGGGACATCTAATGCACTAGAATTGTTTGAGCTAATTATAGACACTGTGTTGTGGAATTTAAATGTTAGCTTACAATATTTTAAAATATACCTTGATGATCAACAAATTTAAATATAATATAATAATTTTATAAATGTGTCATCTAACATCTGCTCAACTGTGTTAATTGTTGGACTAAAGAATTTTTTTTAAGTAATAAAAGCAATCTAGGTAAATTCTGAATCTGAGAAAGTCAAAATATCAACATATACAATATTTGAAGTTGAGTGAATTGACCAACTCTGAAGTAAGATTGTATTTCTCAAAAAACTCGATGGTTCTAGTTCCACTTGCGAAATTGTGAAAGCAGAAAAATCACATACCTAAAAAAAGTGTCCTAATTTCTAACGTTTAAAATTAAGTGTGTTCAACAACCCAAACTGTTTGGGGGCTTCCTCTCTTATTTGTAACAAAGCATAGTATAAAAACTCTTTTTTGGCCAAAGGCATTAACAAAAGCTAAAAAAGATTTGACTTTCACCACTTAATATGGAGGAAAAAAAAAGTAGGCAACTCAAATGTTGTTCAATTTGGGCAATTCTATACGCAAGAACTAGAGACACATTCGATCACAAAAACACGCTTAAATTTTATCATGAAAATACTAATGAACTAAAAACAATACCAAAAGAACTAAAAAAACAGTGTACTAAAAAAATACACTTCTCTTCCCTCTTCCTATCCACATTCCAAAGGAACTTAAAAACAAGAGTGTGAATGCATTCACCTCCGGGCGCAGTGAAACATGGTTAACCGCACGCTCAGCGTCATGCAGAACACCCTCCTCATCTACAGGTCCATTATTCACATCCTGAGCTTCAGGGTTAAGAACCGGTGTATCAAAATGGTGACCATCCTGAGCAACAACAACTGGATTTTGTGGAACAAGTTCATGATTGTCACCCCCGAGATTCAAGAATGGAAACCACTCACATTGTTAAAGGAATACAGGGTCATCTAACACTTTATCAATTTTTTTATCAGTTTTTATCATTAATTACTTTCACTATTGTATGTGGTTTAAAAAGAGGTCCACATCACTATCAGGTAGTGCTTTACTCTCAGTAGTTTTTAAGGTGCATGACAGAAAGACTTCATATATATAGAATCTACCAAAACAGTCAGAGAGAGAGAGAAAGAGTTGACACACATTCAAAGACTTTTTTGTCTGTTCCTGCGGTAAAAAAAAAGTAGAAAAAAGAAAACACGCATTACATAGTGCAAGTTTTTCTTCTTATTGGACAAAGAGGGTGGTGGTTGTGAGATGAAGAGGTCTTCTAATTCCTCCTCTTCATCTTCATCGACTTCTATCCGTGCTGGTTTTGAATTAGAGATAAATAATAATGGTAAATATCCAAAAAGCAAAAATAGCATAAATGATGTGAAGTTACCACTGAATAAAGTATTCAAGAGAACAAATAGTTGTGGCAACAAAAGAAGCTCTATTTATAGAGGAATCACCAGGTTTGATTTCATTTTTATTTTCATTTGCATGTCTCTGCTGCTGACTGTTGTAATAATCAATAACATGTTTAATGATCCATAGACATAGGTGGACAGGTAGGTTTGAAGCTCATCTGTGGGACAAGAATTTTTGGAATAATATTCAGAGTAAAAAGGGACGACAAGGTAATTAAATTTTTTCATTATAGTGTTTTCATTCTTATTTGTCCATCTTCATTTGCTGTTTCATAGATTTATTATTTATTTATACTGTTTATTCAACTAAACCTACTCATACAAACATAATGTATTCTGATATAAAAAAAAGTTTAATTTGATTATTCAAAATATTTAAGTTTTATAAACATTTATAATATATTTTTTTGTATGGTTTATTTTAAATTGTACTCAATTTTGTGATATGATTTATTTTATTTTATTTATTTGTCTGATTTTATAATTTTTTTATCCATTCCATATTGTCACGGTAAATTTTAGAAGGTTAAATTTAATAGCGTTTGTATAGTTTTCTGGAATGTTTGAAAATGCTCTAGATGGTTCCGGAACGTTCTAGAATGTCCTAGAAGGTCCCGAAATACCCTAGAAGGTTCTAGAAGACTCTGGAAGGTCATAGAGTATTCTAGAAGGGTGTAGATGTATATAGAAGTATAAAGAATGGTATGGAATAATCTAGAAACATTTAGAAAGTTGTGGTAGGATAGATATTTTTAAAGAAGGTTCTAGATGATTAATCTAGGCCATTGATTAGATTTAATCCTAACTATCCATTGAGGAGGTGGATGGCTATAAATAGGAGATAGAGTTAGTGTGAGTGTGTGAATTATTTGTAACCACACTTTAGTAATAAAGTGTTCTTCCACCAAAGCTTCCTTTCTCTTGTGTTCTCTTGTATTCTTAGCTTTCTTGCTAAGTATTGAGGGTTAGACTGACTTAGTCTTAGCTCAAGAGGTTAAGTAAGTTCGAGTGCCATCACGGTAGCGAATTTTACTTCAGTTTAGAAACGTAACTATATTTGAATAACATTGAGTACGTAAGAAAGTTTTAAAACAAAATAATGACTTGTCAGATTATTAATAATTGGATTCTGCTAAAGTATTTGGATTTGGATTCTCTAAAGTTTCAATTTCACTTTAGAGAGTAAAGTGTAATCTCTCACCATTTATTTTATAGGTGGGACCAAGAATAAATATGAGAGAAAAACTATTTAAGAGTAGAAGATCACACTTTACTCTCTAAAGTACAAATTTAAAATTTAGAGGATCCAAATTGAAGTATTTTTATATATTGACATTCTTAAAAGTTAGAATAATTCAATCATTTAAATTAATTATTTATCTAAATTAAAAATATTTTTTAAAAACAATTACAATTCCTTTTAGCAACATTTATGTACACAATACATTTTCTATCATTATTTGTTATTTTCAAAATTAATTTACTATTAAGGTATAAAATTAATTAGATTGAATAAATTAGTTAACAACGTTGGTAAGAATTAATATATAACTTCCACAACATATATTAAAGTTAGAAATAAGATATAAATAGTAAATATTTTAAAGTTATCATTCAAAGAGAGAATCCTACCTAAAGATGAATAGAATTAAATGGAAGTGTCAACAATGACAATAGACATTAAAAAGTTGCACTAATCACTCTCTTAAATTATAGTGTATTCAAAACATGAATGAACGAATAAAAAGCAGTGAATAATCGTGGAGATATGTAATGTTTTGTTTTGTTATTTATGTTAAGTGTTTTGACCTTATTCTATGTTTTCACTTGCCATGTTTTAATTTGTCTATGACAACCTCTGCCATGACAACGTTCACATACACTTCTGTGGCTGCTTTAGTTTATTTGGGTAAGTTTCCCTAATAAATCTTGGATCTCACGCAAGCTTTTGGTTTTATGAATTTTTAATTCTAATGATATACTTTTAATTATATTAAGTTTCGTTCAAAATTTGGGAAAATATATGTTATTTTTTTTTTAAATAGAAAAAATATTAACTTACTTTATTGTGGCTTTACATGTGAATTTAGGGGCATACGATACAGAAAAAGCTGCTGCTCGCTCTTATGATCTTGCAGCTCTAAAGTATTGGGGATCTAATACAATCTTGAATTTTTCGGTACACCAATTCATATATATATATATATATAGTGCTTAAATTATTTGTGAACAATTATGTTGCTTAGGAAATACTTATTAAAGAATAACAATCCGGTTGATATCTTCATTAAAGGTGATAGTGAAAAATGTTATAAAAATTCACATACTAAAATTATTCATAAAATTACCTTTTATTAAAATGAAAATAGAGTCGAGTTGACATTTTTCATACTTTGTCTAAATAAATGAGAGTAGACTTTTAGTATTTGGTATATATTTTTATTTTCTTTTTTTATTTTTAATATTTTTATTTTTTAAATTTTATAAAAAAATATTTTTTTACAAATTCTAAAAATATATAAAAATACAAACCAAGCGTATTTAACTTTTTCAATGCAATTTTTGTTACATTGGAAGCCAATTTTTCTTATATTTTGGGAAGATTATATATAACGTATAAATTAGTTAACTATGGATGAACAATGCAGATAGAAACATATGCCAAGGAAATTGAGGAAATGAAGGATATTTCACAAACTGAATACTTGGCTTCTCTGCGAAGAAGGAGCAGTGGATTTTCGAGAGGTGTTTCCAAGTATCGTGGAGTGGCGAGGTTAGTTTATTTATACATCACCCTTTTTTATATAAATAATCTTTTTCTATTATACTATTCATTTAAATCCATTCAAAAAATTGTGCAAGCATGAAGATCATTTACATTCCTAATACACAATGCACGCGATATAATATTATAAACGTATTTGTAATTGAAATAACTATAACTCATATGACATAGTTTTTCCATTAAAAATTTTGAGTTCGAGTCTTATTTCTAACTTTAAAAAAAAAT
>NC_029789.2:31047728-31049504 GCF_000816755.2 Arachis ipaensis
TTCCGGTATACTAATATATATATATATATAAGAGGTCGCGAGTTTGTGTCTCTCTGTCTTTAATAAAAAAAATTACTTGTGAATAATTATGTTGCTTAGGAAATACTTATCAAAGAATAACAATTTGAATGATATCTTCATTAAAAATGATAGTAAAATTTTTTTCAAAATCTAACGAGTTATAACTCAAATGACATAGTCTTTCTATCCTGACCTAGAGGTCTCGGATTTTATTTTCAATATTTTATCTAAACGAGATTAGACTTTTGGTATTTGGTATATATTTTTATTTTTAATATTTTTGTTTTTAAAATGTTGTAAATTTTTTTTTTTACAAAATCCTAAAGATAAAAATACAATCCAAGCATGCAATTTTTGTTACATTGAAAGCCAGTTTTTCTTATATTTTGGGAAGATTATATATAACTTATAATTAATTAACTTTGGATGAACAATGCAGATGGAAACATATGCCAAGGAAATTGAGGAAATGAAGGATATTTCACAAACTGAATACTTGGCTTCTCTGCGAAGAAGGAGCAGTGGATTTTCGAGAGGTGTTTCCAAGTATCGTGGAGTGGCGAGGTTAGTTTATTTATACATCACCCTTTTTTATATAAATAATCTTTTTCTATTATACTATTCATTTAAATCCATTCAAAGCAAGCATCAAGCATGAAGATCATTTACATTCCTAATACACAATGCACGCGATATAATATTATAAACGTATTTGTAATTGAAATAACTATATGACATATTTAAAATTATAAAAAAAAAATGTATATTTTACAAATAAATTGGATGAGATATTATGTTAAAATCTCTCAAAAAAGAGAAATAAAATTTTCTCTTATTTTCATTGAAATATTTCTGGATTTTTGAGTAGGCATCACCACAATGGAAGGTGGGAAGCACGAATTGGAAGAGTAAATGGCAACAAGTACCTTTATCTGGGGACCTATAGTAAGTAAATTTCTTTTTTTATTATTCCCTAAACATGCATGTTCCCAAAATTTTGTGTCATAGGAAAGTGCTAAGTTGAAAAAAAGAATTGCATTATAACTTATAAAATTTTAGAGTATTGTTATGTGGCTAATAATTTTTTTTACCAATATATATGTATTTGTTTGAAAAATAAGTGAAAAACATGATCAAGCTAAGAAAAAATAGACTATTAATGTGCACACCATGCCATTAAATATTTCTATGTCCAAAGCTTGATAAACATACACAGATGTAATTATACAAACAATTTCGCTACGTTACCAACAACATTTTTATCAATTTCTACCAACTCTTGTTTATAACTGTATTTAATAGAAGTGTCTTTGTAGATGTGTCTAATAAAAATATATTTTTTATGACTGTGTTTAATAGAAGTATTTTTATAAATTACCCTATACTTTTCCTTATATAAAAATACGATGTTGGTAAAAAATAAAGGATTTCCAATCATTTATGTAAAATTTAAGCAACTAAGGTCTAAGGATAATAGTTTAGTAGTGAAAATTGAAAATATACCATACGCAAAAATTTTAGGTCTAAATTTTTTATCATGGTTGTTAAAAACAATTGAATTTGAGAGAATGCAAACAAACCTTTGCATTTGTCAAATATGTCAAATGATTCTGCAAGTGCAGTTGGCAGACTCTCGTTTGTCTGTGACTCTGTGTCCCCACACAACAAATGCTCGGATAGTTTATATAGTATTTTATAATGTTTAGACTTTAATTAAGTTAAGATTACAATATTAATTTTAAAAGTCTTTGAAGT
>NC_029789.2:31049644-31050189 GCF_000816755.2 Arachis ipaensis
ATTATTGAATATATAATTTTTTATTCAATTAATATGCTATCTACAAAACTTGAGATCCAATGGATTAGTACAAATAATATCATAAACTAATACTTAAATTTCCAGCTAAGAAAAACTGCAGTTGCCATCATTCATAACACCAAGTCACCCAATGCAGTAGAAACTAGAAAGCTGGCATTTTAGGTTTGCATGTGTTAGTTTGCATGAGGAGTAGCTGCAAAGTACCATGGTCCACCTGTGCCACTAGAATACATTTATACTTGCTTTGACCCCTTGTTTTATTCATTAATGACAAGAGTTTATTTTATTTTGTTTTATTTTATTTTAAAGAACATTATGCAAAAAATTAAAATGATAATATTGAGCTACACACACAAATATATATATATATGGACTGACTTTGATTTCCTATTGAGATTTTACATGTTTAATTAATTGAAATAATAATTTAATATTTTGTAACAATATGTTATATTATTTCATTTGAATTTTTGATTAAACAAAAAGATTAAATCAGTTTTGTAATAATTTTATTTCAACATTTT
>NC_029789.2:31050294-31050844 GCF_000816755.2 Arachis ipaensis
TATACATATTTCACTGCAATAATTCTTTTTGTCCTTCAAATAGATCCTATATATACCTTCTTTCTTTGTCTCTTAATTTATCTCCGGCAAGTAATGTCTCTGTCTATATATTATAAAGGAAAAATAGAGACGTACTAATTAATTCATGTGCTAAACTCAACCTGAATATTTAGAACATATTATTTCTATGTGAGTTTGAACTTTTTTGTTTTTGCTATTGTAATGATCTTTTTTACTAATTAATTAATTTATGGCTAATTGATCTTAAATTCACATAAAACTTAAATGTACCAAAAGATTTCTTTTTTATTAAGTAGAAATTGATTAGTACCAATTAGTATCAATTTTATGATTAGTTGGCTTAGACCTATCTAATATTTGGCTAGAGTTTTGTAGACCTGTTTATGTCATTTTTACAATTATATTATTGAGTTAAATTTTAAAATAATTTTTGAAATTAGTCATGTGTATTAAAATAATTTATAAGATTTTAATTATATCAATTATATTTTTAAAATTAACAAAAATATATTATATCTCTAATATAATG
>NC_029789.2:31050944-31052028 GCF_000816755.2 Arachis ipaensis
GCCAATGCCAATCTAAAAAATATAATTTGTATAAATAAATTTTAGAGACTATTTTAATATACATAGCCCAATTTAAAGAATTATTTTAGGAAATAACTCTAATATTATTAGTATTGGTATGTGAGATTATATACTATGATCTAGAGTTCATGCAATCTTTAATATCCTCTTGCCATATTTCAGTCAAAGAAGTAGTTTATAAAATTGTTAATGTTTGAAAATGAATTATTAAAATACAAAATTTGATTTATTTCAATAATTTAATGTTAAGTATAAAGATATCTAACTTTGCATAAACTAAAATAATTAATGAACATCTCTTGAGGGCACGTGACTTCTGCGCCTCTTAGCCGTAGTACTTAGGGGTGGCAAAGCGGACAAATAAAGTTAATAACTAAAAGAAGAATAAAAACAAAAAATGAAAAAAAGTGTTTAAAAATTCTATAATTATTAATTTTATAATAGTAATCACACTTTTATTTAATAAAAAAAATAAAAAATAAAAATTTTCGGCCCGGCGGACCGGCCCGCCCCGCCCCGCCAAAACCCGCCAATTTGGCGGTGCGGGTTTGGCGGGCTTTTTTAATTTGGCGGGCTCCAAATCCTAGCCCGACTCGCCTTTTTTAGCGGGTTTAGCGGATCGACCCGACGGGCTCGACCCGTTTTGCCACCCCTAGTAGTACTACAAGTAATAACGAACTTTATGAGATTTTCTGTAATAATTAATAACAATAAAAAAAAAAAACATATTTTCTAACTTTATTCTTTCATAAATAAATTAGTCACTAACTCTCTTTAAGTTGCTATATTTTTTAATTTTATTTTTATTTTTAATGTTAAAGACACTCAAGAAGAGGCAGCAGCAGCATATGATAAAGCAGCCATAAAGTATAGAGGAATAAATGCAGTAACAAACTTTGACATAAGCAATTATATTGACAAAATAAAGAAGAATGAGCCGTCTATGAAAAAAGCACAAACACAAATAACTCCAATCTCTACTGAATTTGAAGAAGCAGAAGTAGTGGAGCAAGAGGCTCCTTCCACAGTAGTGGCACATCCAGCAAATTTAGGTAACCAGGGG
>NC_029789.2:31052045-31052561 GCF_000816755.2 Arachis ipaensis
ACATTTATTATTCTTGAAAACTTTATTAGTATCTTTTTTGTTTGATAAAAATTAATTTGTCTAAAATATAAATTCTTAAAAGATTATTTGTCACTTTACTTTATATATTATATATTATGTGTTAATAGCTATTCATACGAAGTTATTTTACGTGAAAATAATAATTAAAAACTCATAAATAAAGATTTAAGTAAATATGTCATATTATTTAAACGTTTTCAACTATAATTTTCACGTGAAAGTGTCGCCTTATGTATTATATTTATATACATAACAATAAGTTTAAGTTTACATATAACTTTTTATCTTCGTGTGAAATAAAAGATCTAATAAGATAATAGAGAATACATATAAGTAGTTTATCCTGCATATATTTTTATGAACTTTAATTCATATGTAATTGGTCTCTAAAATTTTTATACCGTGCAATTTCACCCGAATTTGTTAAATAGTTTGATTTTTATTTGCACTGTTTGAAAATTTCAACAGTTATTTTCACATTTTAAAAGATTATAA
>NC_029789.2:31052682-31092568 GCF_000816755.2 Arachis ipaensis
GTCATATATTCTTTTAAATAGAATTAAAAAAATATATGGAAGAGAATATACTATATGATAAAAAATCACATTCGACAATATCAATTGAAAAATAAATGAAAAGATCTATATTCGTGCAGAAAATATGCAAAAGGAAAGAGAGCAGCCAAACACGGACATCAACGGCATGCTTTCCCGGGATTTGAGATGGAGTTTCATGGATGCTGAGCTGTCCGAGTTCAACGTAAATGACATTTTTCAAGGTAAAGGTAGTGGGTTGGAGGATGATATCAACTTTCTGTGTATGGCTGATCCTGATGAGAATAGTTTCAATCTGAACACTATCTTTGACGGTCTTGAAAAATGTGATGGAGATATGCATGTGCATGCCAATTATTAAGAAGCGAAAGTTCCCCTTCTTTTTACATGTATTCTCTTCAAGAAGCAGAAGTTCTTGTCCCCTTCTTCTAGTATGGTTCTATTTGAAAAATTGCTGGGGTTTGTTTTCTCAACTGTTAGTATCTGTTATGATAGATGAGTAAAAAAAATAAAATAAAAGAATGTTATAGCAATGTTGTCTTTAAGGTAAGGATGGATGTGAGTAGATATCTATCTTTAGATCAATAATGTATGAAAAACTTGAACAAAAATGATTTAATGATAGATATTTTATTCAAAGTCTTTTTGTTTTAAAACAAAAAATGTTTGATTTAATGAAGTCCTTCTAAAAAGTTAAAACAAAGGGAGCATAATTCAAAATGGGATTGAATCCGGACATTTATTTTGATTTGTTTAATAACAATTTGAGATTCTGAATTCTGATATTATAAGCGTTTTGGCTTTAAGTAGACAATTATCACAAATTTGAATTTGTAATTCTTTTATAATGAGAATTAAAATTATAGTGTGTATTTGTTACTCCCATTGACAAATAGTATTCAGTATAAGTTAGTTAATTAGAAAAATTAGATTGAGTTATTATCAAACTTCACCTGCAGGATTATAATTTACTTTTTAAGATCTTTTGGATATAGTGGTTATAGTTTCATAATGAGTACTACATATTAGAATTAATAGTTAGTATTAGAATGACATTTACCAAGTCATGCTAGATGTACAATTAATAGATTAGCTAAGCTACTACTTGTATTGCTGTACACATATATATATATCAACATCAATTCAATGAGAACAAGGTCTTTCATTTTTTTCCCAAATCAAGTTCAATATGGTATCAGATGGAATGATATTTCACTAACCTTCCTTCCGCAACGCCACGTTCTACGATCCCTTCCCTTCCGCAACGCCACGTTTCTTTCCCCAATTTTGCTTGAGAAACCTCTTCCCAATTTCCAATTTTCGATTCCCAATTTCACAACCCCTTTCTCTTTTTGTTTTCAATTCCCGATTCGCTTCCCATTTTCCTGTTCAAGATCCATGGAAGTTCCTCGATCGATGGAAGCCCCTCAATCGATGAGATTTTCTGTTCAAGATCCTTACGCACTACAACCTGGTGATCATTCTGGTTTGGTGTTGATCTCTCAACCATTACAAGAAGATAACTATGCATCTTGGAGTCGATCAATTCGCCTAGCGTTAAGTGGAAAGAGAAAATTGGAATTCATAGATGGATCCATCGCTAAACCAGATTCAACAATCGACCCTGTGCTTGCTGAATCGTGGCAATGCACGAATAATATGGTTACAACTTGGCTTCTAAACTCTATTTCAAAGGATATTGCTGCTAGCGTGATCTATGCTGGTTCTGCAGCTTTGTTATGGCAAGACCTAGAAACAAGATTCTCTCAAAGCAACGGTCCAAGAATCTTTGAGCTGAAAAAGGCTTTAGTTACCCTAACTCAAGGTAATCTCTCTGTTTCTCAGTACTTTACCAAATTAAAAACAATTTGGGAAGAATTCAACACATTTCGGCCACTTGCAATGTGCACATGTGGAGGAGCAAAAGCCTTCCAATCTCATCTTGATCAAGAACACGTCTTGTTCTTTCTAATGGGCTTGAATGATTCCTTCTCCAACATAAGAGGTCAAATTCTGTTATCGGACCCCCTTCCACCTATCTTGAAGATTTTCTCTTTGGTTCTTCAAGAAGAGCGACAACGCGCTATTGGCATGGCAAATTCTATTCCAATACCTCAACAAGTCGCTTTTGCTGTGAAGCCCGCTCCTGCAGCACATCGAGGCCAGCCAGCGAATCAATACAGAGAAAAAAGAAAGTGAGACCGCCCGCTCTGCACCCACTGTGGTCTACTTGGTCACACACAAGATAAATGCTATAAGCTCCATGGATATCCACCAGGGTACAGTCAGAACAAGCAAAGGAATCAGGTGAATCTTGTTGGTGAAACAATATCTGAGCAAGAGAAGGAGCATATAGCTAACAAAGACTTTGGGTTTTCTCTCACAGCATCTCAGTACCAACAACTCATGAGTCTATTGCAATCTCAACCAACGCTTTCCAGTAATGACAATCCTGAGATATGTGCAGGTAAAATTTTCTCAACTAGTTACTTGGATCCAAATCTTTTGACACATTCATGGATAATTGACTCAGGTGCTACCACCCATATAACCAATGTCTATGCCTTACTTAATAATCCAAAATCATTGTCAAACCATTATGTCTCATTACCTGACCATACTAGAATATGTGTTGTTGCCATGGGTACCATTCACATAAATAAGTCTTTGGTTCTTCATAATGTCATTTACATTTCCTCTTTTCGAGTCAATCTCATATCAGTCAGTAGTTTAATAAAATTTTTTAAGTATAGTGTCAACTTCTCTGACCTTTCTTTCACAATACAGGACCATATTTTCAAGAGGGTGATTGGCAAAGGTGATGAGTGTGGAGGTCTGTTCTTGTTGGAATCTCCTCACCATCAACTCTTCAATTCTGTCAAACACTCCAATTCTTTAGTTTGTCATGTAGATAGTTATACTTGGCATGCAAGATTAGGTCATGTGTCAGAAAATGTGTTTGTAAAATTGAGTCAGTTTCTTTCAAATAATCCATTGAAACTTGATCACTCAAGATGTGAGGTATGTCCCTTAGCAAAGTTTAAACGTTTGTCTTTTTATGCAAATAACAACTTGTGTCAATCTCCATTTGATTTGATCCATTGTGACATTTGGGGGCCATATCAGACTCCTACATATAATAAAATGAGATATTTTCTTACAATTGTTGATGATTATTCAAGGTTCACTTGGACTTACTTACTGAAGCATAAATCTGATGCAACAAATTTTTTGATCAATTTTATTTCTCTGGTTGAGACACAATTCAAAGCACAGGTGAAACAGATCCATTCAGACAATGCTAAGGAGTTAGCTCTCACTGATTTCATGCAACCCAAAGGAATACTCCACCAATTCTCCTGTGTTGAAAGACCTTAGCAGAACTCTGTTGTGGAGCGCAAACATCAACATTTGTTAAATGTAGCCTGCGCCCTATTTTTCCAGTCCAAGGTACCAATTCAATTCTGGGGAGAGTGCGTTCTCACAGCCACATTCCTCATCAACAGATTGCCCAGCCCTATTATTAATTTTCAAACTCCGTATGAAAGAATTTTCCAAAAGCAGCCAGATTACTAAGCTTTGAGAGTGTTTGGCTGTTTCTGCCATGCATCCACCCTATTATCTCAGCGAAATAAATTTTCTCCAAGAGCTATCAAAGCTATTTTTCTAGGCTACCCAGTTGGCTATAAAGGATACAAGTTGTATGATATAGAGAAGAAGAAGATTTTTATTTCTAGAGATGTAAGTTTCTCAGAAAATATATTCCCATTCCATTCCATCAATACTTTAGACCATTCCTTCATCCAAGAATTTCCTAACATAGTGTTACCCTCACCCATCCCTGACCCACACATACCCGCACTCACTGATCCTACCCTAACACACACCAATACCGAACCAATTCCAACAGAAACTACTGAAATAACAAACTTTGAGACTGTCCCAACCACCACAAACACTCACATTTTCGAAAATCAACCAACAACTACTATTAGGAGATCACAAAGACAAAGAAAACCTCCTAGCTACCTTATTGACTACCAATGCAACCAAGCTAACTCTATTTGTAACTTTGACACTGAGAGACACTTAACTCCATCATATGCTGCCTTTATTAGAAATGTCCAAGCCATTCCAGAACCAGTCTACTTCCATCAGGCAGTAAAATTTTCAGAGTAGAGAAAAGCAATGGATGAAGAGCTGAAAGCTATGGAAGATAATAACACTTGGACCCTGACTCAACTACCTCCAAACAAGCACACCATTGGATGTAGGTGGGTGTACAAAATCAAATGCAAGGCTGATGGCACTGTGGACAGGTATAGAGCGAGGCTAGTTGCAAAAGGGTACACACAACAAGCTGGAGTGGATTTTCGTGATACTTTCTCCCCAGTGGCCAAGCTTGCCACTGTTCGAGTTCTCCTATCCTTAGCAGCTATCAAAGGATGGTCTTTGTGGCAAATGGATGTAAACAACACCTTCTTAAATGGAGACCTCTTCGAAGAGGTGTACATGGAGCTGCCATTAGGACACAAGGACAGAAATAAAGGACTTGTTTGCAAGCTAAATCGTTCTATATATGGGCTACGTCAAGCTTCGTGACAGTGGTTTTTCAAGTTCTCAACTGCCTTGCTGAAGAATAACTTCAAACAGTCAAGAAATGATTATTCTCTCTTTTCTTATGGGTCTGGTACAGATGTGGTTTATCTACTGGTATATGTAGACGACATCATCCTAGCAAGTGCTTCTTCCACTATGCTGTCAAACGTTCAGAAACTGCTTCAATCCATCTTTAAACTCAAGATTCTTGGAGATCTAAAATACTTTTTTGGTCTAGAAATTGCTAAATCCACTGATGGCATCCATCTATGTCAGCGAAAATACACCCTTAACCTACTGCAAGACACTAATTTCACAACTTGTAAACCAACTGCATTACCAATGGAACCTAACCTGAAGTTGAGCTCAACAGATGGCACCCATTTGAGTGATCCATCCTTATATCGAAGACTGGTGGGCAGGCTAATGTACTTAACAATATCTAGACCTGAAATCACTTATGCAGTTAACACCTTGAGTCAGTTCATGAAAAGTCCAAACTCGTCCCACATGGATGCTCTCCACCACATCCTTCGGTACTTGAAGGGAAGTCCAGGACAAGCTTTGTTTTTTCCAGCCAACTCCGACATACGGCTCATGGCATATGCTGATTCAGATTGGGTAGGGTGTCCAGACACCAGACGCAGTGTCGCAGGCTACTGTACTTTCATTGGCAACTCTTTAATATCCTAGAAATCAAGCAAACAGACTACAATATCAAGATCCTCAGCTGAAGCAGAGTACAGGGCATTAGCAGCAGTGGCGGCTGAACTTAGTTGGTTAAAAAGATTGATGTTTGATTTCAATGTTATCATTGATTCTGCCATGTTATTTTGTGATTCCCAATCAGCTATACACATAGCTACCAATCCGATTTTTCATGAGCGCACAAAGCACATAGTAGTTGATTGTCACTTCATCCGAGAGAGAGTAGTTGCTGGATTTATCAAATTGATACATTAACTGTTGTTATGATAAAAATTAAAATGTCCGATGGATTATGATCTTTTATATATATGTAAAATTTATTTATTTTTTGTCAACACTATTTTGAAACATTTAAAAATATTCTTAATATTTAATCTTTTTTCAATTTTTTCGTAATATTTTTTATAAGTTTCAAAGCCCCAGCCTTATCTTACTGCTTATCTTACTACCGTCGCATCGTGATACTACGTCACCCCACCACTACCATCGACTCCTCACCTCACTACCACTGTCACCGACTCCTCACCTCATTAATGCATACTTTGCATTACCCACTACACCTTAATATTAATAATAACCACACTTCTTCACCCCAATACATCCTCTCATTGCCACTGTTGCACCGTCGCACCACTTTCAGCCGACTCTTTGGATCTCTCTTTCACTTTCTCTTGATTTTAATTTTCTCTTCAATTTTATTTCTCTTTTTCTCTACTTTTATTATTGTAATTGTTGATGATTTTAAGTGGAGTATAATTAGATGTGTGATAGTGGAAGCATGCAGTTGTAGTTTTGATGGTAAGGAAACAAGTGACAGAAGTTGTGGAGAAAATAAAAATGGAAGCAGTGATGTGTTTGTGTGTGAGAGAGAAAGAGATTTTACTGATCCAAAGGACATAATATTGTCACTTTTCAAATTCAAAAAAATATCACATGATAGTCAAAAGTGTATAGAAACGTATATAAATAACACACAGATACAAGCGTGTACACGCATACACAAAGGGAACTTAGATATCTCGATTGAGCTAGTATAAAAATCAATAAAATCTGACTCTATAGAATCGTCTTCTATCGAGGACACACATAAAAATAAGAGAAAAACTGCTACTAGCTAACCAAATGTCCAACTCTCCTTCATCTTGATCAGTTTGCCTATCGATGAGGCACAATACTGTCTGCATCTAAAAAAAATAATATGAATAAAAATGGAAAAGAACCTAAACATTTTCAATAAGATAATGAAATTGGATAAAAGCTACATAAAAAAATATGAATATTTAGGTATCCTAACTCCCAAATCACAAAGTCTAGGGTTTATCCAGGCAGTGTTTATTTTTGGTATACATGTCCATCAAAACATAGATACGGAAGTACATGTATGGTGTTTGTTTAGTAAGACAAAAATTATGAAAAACACGGTCATACACAAGTACTCATTAAAAACATGTATTTTGTGTCTCTCTAAAAGGCTGAGACACAAATTTCTAACTTGAGATACTAATTTTTTTACAATTTTATCCTTCTACTGCCCTCTACTGCCGCTGGTTTGGAGCTTCCATGGTACTGCCCCCACCCTTTCCTTGGCAATTTGTCTTCTCTAAAGAGAGCTTCTCCTCTGCCTCATCCTCCCTCGTATGTCTCTATTCTTATTCCTCTTCAAGATTTTTGCAGATGGAGAACAACCATAGATTTATGGTTCTACCTCTCCTCTCCTCTCTACATCTTCGTTGTCTCCTTCTTCCCTCAGCTCATTGTCTTGCTTGCATCTCATTACTTGTCATCTCAACCTATAGTCTTTGAGTTTGAATTTTTTTTATTTTTATCTTTTATTGAAAAAACTGAATCTATGTGTCTTTTTTTCATTTAAGACAAAATTGAAGTTTTTGTTAATTTTATATCTATTGAATTTAATTTGAATTTGTGTAAAAATAGAAATGGATGCTTCTGAATTACTCCAAAGACAACATTGCTATGAATTTAATTTTATTATTATGCATATTGAATTTTAGTTTGAATCAGAGTTTTGTAGTTTCTGGGTTTGATTTAAAGGTGGTGGTAGTTTTCAATAATTCTGAAAAAAAGAATAAGAAAGGTAGAAGCGATGATGGTGATGCCAAAATAATAAGGGTAAAATTAAATTTTAATATAATAATAAATTGTGTGTTGTCCTATCTAACTTACCAAACACAATATAAAATTAGTGTCTTCTTATGTCTATGTACTCTTGTGTATCTATGTCTATGTCTCATTTATATTGAGATAACAACCAAACATAACCCCAAATTCTTTAAGGGTACACACCTATATTCAAACTCATATCAATTGTCTAGTGATTTTCTTCATAACTCCTTCTTACCTCCTTTTATCCAACAATACACAAATAAAACATATAATTTTTAATCCACACTTTACAGTTTGTTTCCATAGTAGTAAACAACACTTAATCTCTTAATTAGGCAATCACAATCAATTAATTAGACGCAAACAATAACATGATGCATACTTATTGTAATGACTCAATTTTCAGTATGTGTAGATCATACCAAAAATTGAGTGCTACTAATTTATTTTTCTAATTATTATCTATTATTTATTATATGAGTCTGATTCATTATTAAAGGCGTAGTTATTTTGCAAGGTACTTTTTTTTAAAAAAGCATTTGGATTAATAAACGGAATCATGCATAATCTATTCGCAATAATAATAGACAGAACAGTTATGAATAATCACACTTAAATACATCTCAAGCAGTTAATAACATTTAGTTGTCCAGCTTTCATTAGAGTATAGATCTTAGTTAGAACACCCCTAAAAATAACTAAATAATAACTATACACACACACACACACACACACACACACACACATATATATATATATATATACATACGACATTCTAGGCTTTGACCTGTTTAAGAAGTCCCTAAACTGGCACCTAGGCTAACCTAGACTCTATACTCACCTAGTCCCTCTAAACTACTAAAGCGAGGAAAAGTATGTTCTAGGTCTTTAAAACTTGAGTCAGGTTGAATGTCATCAAAAGGCAGAACATCTTCTACTAATCCTCTACACAATCATACATTATCTTAGAGTATACCACTGGTACTTTATTGAGTGGCTGCATAACAGCAACGTCATACGGAGGACTTAGGTTAAAGTTCGTAGATAAACGAGGTATAGATGTTGGCTGGTCTCAAGACATATACATAAAAATAGATAACAGAGCTCACCCTAGACTCAGAAGACTACCTAGAGCGGAATCCTCTTTGCAAAACGACCATCAGTGGAGTACGGAAGAGTACTCTTGCTTCCATCTGAAGGGGGAAGAGAGAGAGAAGGGATAAGAACTAGGGAGTTCTTAGTAGGGACGGAATTATTGGTTACGTTCATTAATTCGGTGTTGTTTAGCAAACAAATAGCAGAATACAGAAAAGTAGTAAATAGAAGATACAGATAAATAGAGAAAATAGAAAAAATAGAAAATAGAACACAAACAGAAAAATACAAGAAAATAAAACACAGACACAGAAAATAGAATACAAACAAAGAAAGCATATATTCATACAACAATTATAACAAAGGAAATGAACAACCAAGTATGATGCATGTCTGACCTAAGCAGGCCATGAGCTCACGTGTCAGTTTACACCCTACAACTCGACATTACCTGGGAACTAGTCCTAGATATGGCTTCATCTTTGTATGTGAACTTCGACCTACAAAAATGGCGCCCCTGTAAGTGAACTTCGGCTTACAAGAATAGTCTAAACACAACACAACTTTCTGTTGGTGAACTTCGACTTACAAAAATTGCATCCCTGTAAGTGAACTTCGGCTTACAGGAATAGCAACTCTCTGTAGGTGAACTTTGGTCTACAGAAATAACGCTCCTGTAAGTAAACTTTGGCTTACAGGATTCACAACTCTCTGTAGGTAAAATTTGGCCTACAGAAAGCAACACCCTAAGATACATAATTGATATTCACTGTAGGTGAACTCCGGCCTACAGAAATAACAACTCACTGTAGGTGAACTTTGGCCTACATGACCTCTAAGGCTAACAGGAAAGCAGCAGATGAACATACAATAGAATATCATGCCACAAAGCTTAACTCTTTGTTTTTATACTCTTTTCCTCTATTATCTTTGTTATATTACTCTTTTCTCTTTGTCTCTTTACTCTGCTCTGATTACTCTTTTCTCTGTTTAAAGTACGTCTTTATAGCTTATGTAAATTTTGGTATGAATAGTTAGCCTGTCCCAAGTATAGGTTCATTAAGTCTATACTGAAACAGTTTAACTTTTCATATTATACCTAACCCTAGGCACAACTCAAATACTAACTATGTTCGTCCTAGTTTGTTCACTAATCACTATTTGTTTTTGCCATTAAAACTTTACCGACTTTTTCTTCGATTCTTATTTTTTTCTTCGACTTTTTATCTTTCTTTTATCTTTGCCTCACTTATAAATACCATGAAATGTGGATTCATCAATAATCTCATGCAAAACAGTCACAATATTCCTTTAATATCTCTACCATTTCTTTTTTGAAATCATCAAGGAACATCTTGCTCACATATGTTGGTCTAGGATGATCACCGTTACCAATATCTACCTCCTCCAAAGGATCCTGCACCTCAACTTTTTTCACATTGTCAGTATTATTTTTTTCAAAACCTAAAAGACCATTATCATATATACAATCATAAGGTACACTATCAATGTACCCTTCTCTGTCTGCCATATAGGCTGACAGCCGAGCCAATTGGCTCATCAAACTCATAATCTAAGTCTCTCCTAAGGTCGTATCCACCCCGGTCTTAGGGACCAAAATAAAACCATTCATATCTATTTTGCACATCTCAATATTTTCAGGATTAAATTCTTTGGTGTCAACTATTAGTGGCTTGACTCCAGGATTATACATCCTGAACTCCACATGCATCTCATCATAGTAACAGGTACTATTGTCAGCAAGAACTTCTTCCACTCCTCCATATTCATCCCAGAAAATCAATTTTTGATGTAAAGTGAATGGAATAGCACCCATTCCATGAATCTAATCACGTCCCAAAAGCAAGTTAAAACTAGCTTTAGATGGAACAACAACAAATAGAGTTGGCCTATTGACAGAACCGACCTCAATTGATAGCAGGACCACACCTCTAATAGAAGAAATCCTTCCATTAAAATATGTCACCCCAATGCTACTTTTGATCAAATCTTTTTCAGTCTTTCCAAGCCTTCCCATCATTCTTTCAGGTATGAGATTGATAGCAGCTCCCTCGTCAATCAAAATCTTATTGACTATTCTTCCATCAGCACGAGCCTTGATATGCAGTAGACACAAATATTCCTTGTCATCTTCAGTAGGCTTCTCAAACAATTCTTCACTACACATATTGTCATCTAGAAATAAGCATTTGCTTCCAGGAAAGACATCATAACAATCATCTTCTAATGATTCCACTTTCTGGACTTGACTATACTCCTCAGGTAGTATTGACACCATAGTTATAGGTTGCTTAACACCAAATATCACTTCTAAGCTGTCATCTTTTTCTCCCTTGTTTTCAACCATTACCTTCTTTCGCAGCAAGATTCTTCTTTACATTTTTATTGCATTTAGGGTGATTGGAAGAATTGCCTATTTCTGCAGACTTAGCCATGGTTGGCAAAGGAGAAAAATGTCCATTGTATAGATCTAAAGGAACATACTCAGGTATATTCTCTTTTTGCTCAAAGGTTGTAAAAGGAGAATACCTTAGAATATTTTGACAATTTGGCTAAGAAGAATAATTAGGAACCTACTGCATGTTAGGATTATAACAAGAATAAATTGGCTTTGAGGGAATAGGTATATTTTTTTGGAACATATACACTACCTCCATCTTGTGCATGATTCATGTTCCATAACTAGGACTCATAGTACTTGGGCTTAAAAGGTCTAGGCCTCACCCACTTATTTTTTCCTCTTGAGAAAGTGGTAGGTTGATTCTACACATTTTTCACATTCTGGACCCATTTATTATTTGAAATTTTAGTGGGAGGAACCCTTGTTTTTTGAGAAAATCCATCGAGTTTTCCATCAATCATGACTACAGTCTTTATCTTCTGGTTGATGGGTTGTATCCCAGCGTTGTCAACACACTTGTTCAAAGAAGTCTAACCGCCCAACTTTTGTTTTCCGTCAGCTATCTTTCGTTTTAGCTCGTTAGTCTCATTCTCTTTTTCAGCAATCTTCTTTTTCAACTCAGCCTTTTCTTTCTCTTCAACTTTGTACTTTTCAAACTCTTTTGCGGCTTCCTTGTCAAAAATAGCACTGCACTTTGGGCACATAGCGATGGTACTGTCAGATTCTTTAATTCTTAACAAAAAATCTAATAAATCCTCACCAGAACGAGGATAAACTGGCTTCTTGCCTTGCTCAAAAGTCCTCAGGTCTTTATTTTTATTTTGAGAACTAGACATTATTGGATCAATTCCTACCATATTGACTGACAAATTGAATGGCTCAACATAATTTGAATCAGCAGCAAATGGTTTAGTGTCCAGCTTCATAGCAATTTTATCCTCAAACTTCAACCTTCCCTCCTCAATGGCTTTTTGTATCAAATTCCTGAAATGGACGCAATTATTAGTGGTGTGTGAGAATACCTAATGAAACTTACAAAATTTTTTATTCTTTATTTCATCAGCTGATGGCATCTTTTTTTCTTCCGGTAAAATAAGCTGCTTATTTTTTAATAAAACCTCAAATATTTGATCCGCCTTAGAAATATCAAAAGAATAAGTCTTATTTTCAACTTTAGAATATGAAGAAACTTTTTTTTTTCCTTTAACAGGCTTCAAAGATTTGCATACATAAGGAGGACCCCATGTAATTCAGCAATAAAAACTTCTTTTTCATTTGAATCACTGCTATCGGAAAATCAATCAACATATGCAACCTTTTTAGAACCCTTTTTGAATTTTTTTTTCTTTCTTAATTTGCTCTATTAGTAGCCATTTTGACAATTTCAGTTTCTGGAATCAGAGTAAAACACTTATTTCTCATGTTTCTAAACTGTGCCAAATAAGTATCAATGGATTCTCCCTCTGCACGTTTGACAGAGAATAAATTCGTAAGGCTAACTTTCAATTCACCTAAAAAAATTGATCATGAAAATTTCTTTCTAACTGCACCCCAACAATGAATAGAATTTGGTCTTAAATTGGAGAATCATGTAAATGCATTTTTTGTTAAAGAAGAAGAAAAATATCTCATCTTGAGATATTCATTCAAAGCTGCTTCCCCAATTTCAACAATATATCGAGCAATATGCTCTACTGTGGACTCATTTTCTTCTCCATAAAATTTTGTAAGAAATTTTGGAATTTTTCAACCCCTTGGAAGCTCTGTTTGTTGGACACATTCAGAAAAAGCAGACACGAAATATGACCTATTTAAGCAACCAACATTAAATCCCAAACGATTTAAAACTTGTTTGACATTCCTAGCTAGATTATAATGCCCCCTAACTTGTTTTGCCTAAGTCTTTCCAACATATCATCAGCATTTTGACCATGTCTAGGCATATGAACGTCATAATTAGGAATTTCTCTACCATTTTGGTTGACATTATCAAGCCCTAAACCATGGTTATCATTTTCTTCTAAATTTACCACAGTAGCAATTCTATTAACTTGCTTGTTTAATTGTTTAATTCTAGAATTTGTGTTTTCTAAAAGAGGATTCAAAACCGTTACCATTTGATGAGTTAACATATTTACTAGATCATGGTGGCTTTCATCCAGCTGTTGCCTAATATTTGCTAAAGATCTAACAGTTTGATTGGATTAATTAACTGGCATTGCTCTTGACATGTCAAGAAACACAGACCTAAAATTTTCTACCGTAGTAACAGTAGGTGTAGTATAATTAGATGCGCTGTTATTTCATGTGTTAATAGCATGTGAAAAATTTTGTTGTGACATGTGTGAACCTGACACCCCAGAAATAGGTACATTTGACATGCCATATGCATTCTGGTAAAGAAGATTTTGAAAAATTGAGTAGAGAGGCACATGCAATCCATGTGTCACCATGGGGGGACATACCCCGGTGGCAATCCATAAGGCGGCCATCCCATGGTGTTTATGTGAGTTGCATTTAACCCTGGATGGGCATGGCCAACACCATCATGCCTCATTGACAGGAAGGTAGGCTCTGCGTTTGAAATTATGGGAGAATTCTCGAACTCATTTTCTCTAGTTTCATCGCTGGAAGTAGAAAAAGATACTGCAGAAGTATTTGACATGTCAATTGACGTTGATTTCTTTATCTCTGGAAACATAATCTTCCCACTACATAGCCACATGCAAATTCAAAATACCTCATTTTCTCTTTTGACAAACTATAATCTCTTGATAAGGTCCCACTGGGCGTGCTAATTTGTTTTACTCAATTTTTTGTTAATGTTTAAAAGAAAATGTTGGTATCTCAATGTCGCAATTGTATCGTCAATAAGAATTAAAAAAAAATTGAAGGTAACAAATAAACAAAGAAATGCAATGTGCCAGAGGCAAAGTAAATTGTAGAAATTAAAACAAACGAGAAATTAAAGAGAAGATGAAGAAAGAAATATAAATGTAAAAAGAAGAACAAGTAAAAGTAGAGAAATTTTATTAATAAAAACGAGAAAGAAACAAATTACAAATGTCTGAATTCAGAGGAATTACTTAAGATTCCCAATTTTACTCTGTGATGCCAAGGGGCTGAGAACGTTTTGGGTTTCTAAGTATTTTCCAAAAGAACTGAACTCTCTACAACATATGCTTAAAACTCTATTTATAGACTAACCTAATGTCAGTTACCAAGTGAAAATTTGAATGGCATCTGTAACTATTCCCACACTTCTTGTTTGATACCAATTCAAAAAATCAAAGTAAATAACCAAGCTGTCAAATAACCTAATTTAATTAAAATAAATATAAATATTATATACAGAAACATAACTATTTTGGAACCCACCTGACCTAATTATCTCAAAAACAAAAATATACTATTTATATAATTTTTACCTAACCTTAATTAAACTTCAACCATCATTCACATTTTTTTCTTTTTATTCTTATTTTTCTTCGTTGTAAATTTTTTTTCTTTTCTATTTTTTTTTAAATCTAATTCTAATTCAGTATTTAAATTAATGCAAACTTATATGAACGGTTCGGGTTTAGTCACAAAAATATATTTACCCCATCTATTTTAAAGCGATCAAATTTAATCAGTTCAGTTCTCAATTTCTTCCAAACCCAACCCAAGCCAATCCGATTACACCATAACTTCATGAATTAAATATTAAAAGTAACAACTCTAGTTATGAATCTGAGGATAATGTAACACTATTTTGCTTATTGATTTGTGGCTACTTACTTAAAATTATTTTTAAATTTAGTTTTAACTATAAATAAATTATAATATCAAATAAATAATTAAAATAAATAAAAATAAAAGTTATTAATTAATTAAAATTTATAAACAAATTTAATAATTTTAATAACTTATATACCAATAGAACATGTTAAATTTTTAATAGTAAGTTATAAACAAATCTCAATAATAATCATAATTGTTATTTTATTTAAAATATATTTTAGAAATTATAATTAATGTGTTTGTAGTTACAAGAAAAATACATTAATTACTTAATAATCTTATCAATATACATTAAAAGCTCCATTAATGAAATACTTTCTAGGATGCTACACCAACGCATATTATAATATTTTAAAGGAGTTTTAAAATTTCAAACAATACATGAGTATTGTAACATCCACTATTTAAGTTACTTTTGAAAAAATAACTTAAACAATAAATATTTATAATAAAAATAATTTATAAATAAGTTATTTTGTATTTACGTTTTTAATTCTAAAAGTATTTATTTTAAGAGAAGTAAAGCTTTTTATTTGAGAGAAATTATTTTTCTAACTTTTCTATAAACACTAAAATAACTTTTTAGAAAATTGCAATTTGATTTTGAAAATTATACCAAACATTAATACTATACTTTTTTATAAGTTAAACGTAAAAAAATAACTTATGAACCTATTCAAACGGACCCTTAATAAGATCTATAATAATATTTGAAATTGAAATGATTCTTCGTCAAAGTCTTTTCTATCTTCTTCTACTTTCTTCTCTTAATTTCTTTTCCACTTAGTTCCCTAATTTTCGTTTTCTCTCCCAATTCATTCCTCTTTTAATTCATTCGTTTTTTAATTCACTCATTCCATATATCTTATTTCTCTCTGGAATCATTAAATACCAACTCTAATTTTTTCTACACCATGAGCAACAAATTAGAGACTCAGAACCCTCATATAATTGATAGTGATCAGGAGGATGATTTGATCGTTTTAGCTTATGAAGATGTTTCTGAAGGAATTCAAGCATGTACACGGAGGGAAGAATTTTCTCAGATCGGATCTTTTCTGTAGGTACCATGGAAGGAGCTCTCTATGCAATATGGAATAAACCAGAAGGATTCAGAGTAGTCAAAAAATCCAAGAACCAGTTTTAATTTTTCTTTGAGAATGACTCTGATGTGACTCGAATTGAAAGGGGTTCACCTTGGTTATTCAAGAGTTTTGTTATTCATGTTCGCAGATAGAAGCAGTCAATAAACATGGAGGATAATCACATCTCTTCTTTTCCTATATGGGCACAATTTTGGGGATTGCCTGAACAATACAAAACGCTTGAGGTTGGCCAAAAATTGGGTGGGAGACTTGGTCAAATTGAAGATGTTGCTCTATTTGAAGTTAGAGGCAAAGATACACGCATAGTGAAGGCTAAAGTGGAACTGAATGGTGATAAAAGAATGAGGGATACACTGAAATTGCTTGATCCTAATAAGAAAATGATGGAAATTGGAGTACGCTATGAACGTATAGGTGTGTTCTGTACTTATTGTGCAAAATTGGGGCATGAATCTAAGAACTGCCAATTTTTTATTGATGATTCTGCCCAAAATAATATCAAGGAAGATAGAGTTAGTGAATGGCTTAAGACAGATCAAGTCGGTAGCGTTTAACTGAAAAGAAAGCTTCCTTCAATCCTAACCAACCTCGGGATGATTCTATTCCAGCTCAATCGAAGAAAAAATCTCCACCTGCTTGGATTTTTGACAGTTTCTCAAAAATGAGTGTGCAAGATGATCAGAAAAAATAGAATAATGAAAAAACTGCTGCCAATTCGGGTTCTAGAGCAGAAATTGAGGGTGAATCAGAAAACACAGGTACGGCTACTGATACTAATTCTTCTTCTAATGCTTTATTGGAGATATCCTATCCCATGAATAATGTCCAACACAATAACAACGTCATATCCAAGCTTAAAAAGGAGAACAAAAAGCCGAACCTAAAACAATTTCCATAAAGTCTGTGATAGGTTTCAAACGGAGGAGTGGACGTAATGGTACTGAAGATATTTCAAAGAAAATTTGTCTCAATGATATTGTCTCTGATACTATGACGGTGGAGGGTGCCAGCCTTCAAGTGGCACCCAAAGAAATATGAAACTGCTCTCGTGGAATTGTCGGGGTTTGGAGAGACCCCTGACAATCCACAATCTTAAAGGGATTTGCAAATCCTACTCCCCCGAGGTTGGTTTTATCTGTGAAACAAAAAATCAATCTCGACAAGTTGAAGAAAAACTAAGATCTTGTGGTTTTAAGGAATGGTTTATTGTGAATCCGGATGGATTATCAGGGGGTTTGGCAATGGCATGGAGGG
The DNA here is from genome assembly GCF_000816755.2 of Arachis ipaensis. Lineage (NCBI taxonomy): Eukaryota > Viridiplantae > Streptophyta > Magnoliopsida > Fabales > Fabaceae > Arachis > Arachis ipaensis. The sequence continues at coordinate 31,069,792 of NC_029789.2, forward strand.
ATGGTTGCACTGTTCAAATTTTACAGCATGGTAGATTCTTCATTGCGGCATCAGTTCTGACAGCTAGTTCTAATTATCCCTATGGTGTTCTAGCTGTTTATCAAATGATCAACATAGAATGGCTCAATTTGCTGAATTAACTTCAGTCACCCAACAGTTCAATGGTAAGGTTGTGTTAATGGGTGATTTTAATGCCATTTCTAATCAATTGGAGAAAGAAGGTGGGGGTGCTAAATCTCCTTCTTCTTTTGAAACCTTTAACAGTTTTATTGATGATAATTCCCTGATTGATATTGGTATGGTCGGAAGACCATTCACTTGGTCGAATAGACAGAGGGGTGATGAGTTGATACAGGAAAGACTGGACCAATTCCTGGTAGGAGTTGATTGGCAGCAACACTATCCCAATGCAACGGTTCTTAGACTGTCAGAATCAGGCTCAGATCACTCATCTTTTCTCTTAGACTCTAATCTGAGAACTGAGAGATCTAAACGCCGATTCAAATTCCAAGAAAGATGGTATTCCAATGATGAAATAAGGCAGATTGTTAGAGAGGTTTGGCACGAACAGATTGATGGTTCAGCCATGTATATCCTAGCTCAAAAAATAAAGCATTGTCGGTATAAGATTGTTAGATGGCAGCAAGAACACAGATCTAATTCGAAGGTGGAGATTGATTTACTACAGTCTGAACTAGAGGAACTTCGTTTAGCAGGAATTCATGGAGGCGACATCATTTCAGAAATAGAGGACAAACTTGAAAAAGCATTGCAAAATGAGGAATCTTATTGGAAAGATAAGTCTAGAGTCAAATGGCTCCAATCTGGTGATCAGAATACAGCTTTCTTCCATCAGAAATTTAGAAATCGAACCCGAAGGAATAGAATTTGGCAACTAACTGGCAGTGATGGTGAAGTGGCTACTTCAAATGTTGGTATTGCTTTTGTGGCTGAATCTTATTTCAAGGACATCTTTTCCTCCACTTGTCATGAGAACCCTGAACCTCTGTTTACTGATTTTGAACCTAAGGTTACAACTCACATGAACCGTAGGCTTCAAAGACCAGTGACTATGGAGGAAGTGAAACGTGCAACATTTAGCATTCATCCTCAAAGTGCTCCAGGAGATGATGGTATGACAACAAAATTTTTTCAAAGCTTCTGGAACATACTTAGTGGTGATGTGTTTCGAGCAGTTAAGAGCTTCTTTTCAGGGGACAGAATTTTGAAAGATTTTAACCACACTCAGATCTATCTTATTCCCAAGATTTTTGATGCTAAAGATATGACTCAAGTAAGACCAATAAGCCTATCTTCAGTCTTTTACAAGATTATCTCCAAAGTAGTTGTACATAGACTTCAGGGTATGATGAATAGACTAATTAGCCCTACGCAAAGTGCTTTTATTAAAGGCAGATTAATCTCTGATAATATTCTAATTGCTCACGAGTGTATGCATTACTTGAAGAACAAAAAAAGGGGACTCGAAAATGAAATGGCGCTAAAATTAGATATGAGTAAGGCATATGATAGGGTGGAATGGCACTTTCTTTAGTTTATATTGGAGAAGTTTGGTTTTGACTCCCGGTGGATCATGTGGATTCGAGAATTAGTGACAAATATTTCTTATTCTGTTATTGTGGAAGGACAACCTTATGATTTCTTCAAACCAAATAGAGGTATTCGACAAGGAGATCCTTTATCCCCCTATCTTTTTCTTTTCTGTGCAGAACTCTCCTTCTTGCTACACAAAGCAGAACAAAACAGACTGATTCAAGGTCTTCAGATACATAGGCGATGTCCCAAGGCCAACCACCTCCTGTTTGCTGATGATTCCATCTTATTTTGTAAGGCTAATCCTGAAGCATGTTCAAATATTCTGCATTTATTGAATTCTTATGAAAGCATCAGTGGCCAGAGGGTAAATCTTAATAAATATGCTGTATTCTTTAGCCACAACACTCCCTCCACTACTCGTACACTACTGGCTAACTCTATGAATATTAATCATATTGGGGCTCAGGATAAATACCTTGGTTTGCCTTTTACAGTCTCTAAATCGAAAAAGGCTTCTTTTAGTATGATCAAAGAAAAGGTTCGGAAAAGAATCCAAGGGTGGAAGCGCAATCTTCTTTTGTCAGGTGGTAGACACGTATTGCTTAAGGCAGTGGGAGAAGCTATTCCTATTTATACATTGTCTTGCTTCAAGTTGCCTGATGGTTTAATTTCGAAAATTCACTCTCTACTTTCTTAGTTCTGGTGGGGACAAAAAGGTTCTAAAAGGCGGATGGCTTGGATTAGCTGGGACACTATGACTCGCCCACGAAAAGAAGGAGGCCTTGGATTTAAAAATCTCAGAATCCAAAATTTGGCGCTTTTAGGCAAACAGTTTTGGCGACTTGTAACACAGCCTACTTCCTTATTATCCAAAATCCTAAGAGGTAAATACTTTAGCAATGGTAATGCTATAATGGCAGAAATCGGAGTCTTACCTTCTTGGGGATGGAGGAGCATACAGGAAGGCCGAAAGATTGTTGAAAAAGGTCTTAATTGGGGTGTGGGTACTGGTGAGAATATCCGAACCTTTGAGGATCCTTGGTTGCCTCCTCCGTATCCCTTAATGATTTCTGACATGCCAAATAGACAGGCTATTTCTGAGTTGGCTCCAAAAGTTAAAGATCTAATTACTAAAGATAGGAATTGGAATCAGAATCTCATTCAAGAATTATTTTCCCAAGACGTTGCAAACAGGATTTTGTTAGTTAAAATTTAGCAGAGTAGGGACAAATTACAATGGAATTTGAATAAATCCAAGTAATATGATACAACTTCAGGTTATAGAATTGGCTATTTATTTTACCATCCACCTCTGGAGCTTTGCCCTAATTATATGCAGCAGAAAAAGCCGTGGATTGATCTATGGAAGTTGAACTTGCCTCACAAAATTAAGCTATTTATCTGGAAAGCTCTCCATGACCGACTTTCGGTGCTTGCTCAGATTCATCACCGCATCCCATCTATATCACCAATATGCCCCTGCTGTCATGAAGCAACAGAAACAGTCACTCATTCTTTGATCGATTGCTCTAGAATTAAAGACGTATGGTCTCAGAGTTATCTTCGTGATTATCTTCCCCCTCAGAGTCCTAACGACTTTTGGACATGGTGGACTGCATCAACAGAGATACTTAACCCGTTAAAGAATGCTGACCGTAATCCTCAATTGCTTGCTATCATTTGCTGAAACTGCTGGAAAGCTCGCAACCAGTTGATTTTTAAAGGTTCTACTTCTATGCCGTCTGCCATTCTACCAAGCTCTGTCAAGTTGCTCCGTGAAATCTAAAGAACTCCCAGTTTAGGTCGTCATCTTCATGAGGCAAGCTCTTAGTTGCATTCAATTTGAATTATCATTCTTTCTTCTTTAAGATTTTTCTTCGTTTTTCGACCATGCACCGTTGGATGAATACCTTCAGTGTAGTGTTTTTGGGAAATCCCCTCCTTTTATTATGCTGTCCTGCTTTTGGACATCTTTGTATTTCATTTTTCAATAATTAATGAAATATAACCTACTCTCTTTGGAAAAAAAATAGCATAACGAAAGTCCCAACGAGTTATAATTCAAATTATATAATCTATTTATTCTCACTTAGAGGTTTTGAGTTTGAGTTTGAGTTTCACTCTTAATTTAAAAAAAAAAAATAGCATAACAAACATGCTAATAAACTATAATTCAAATAGTATAATCGTTTCATTCTTATCTTAAAAGTCTTAAATTTGAGTTTCACTCCTAACTTTAAAAAAAAAAAGAGTAAAGTATCATTTTTGTCCCCAACGTTTGGGGTAAGTCCTATTTGTGTCCCTAACGTTTAAATCGTCCTATTTGTATCCTTAACGTTTATAAAAGTGATTCAATGTTATCCTACTATCAATTATACTAACAAATCAGATTATATTTTTCAATTATTCTTATTTGGATGTATTCATTCTCAATTAGGTCTCACTTTGATGTGTTCGATTTTAATATTATACCCACTATTTGTGTTTAGATTCAATTATATCTCTAGAAAAGTGAATTATGTAAATGTTGTAGGAATTAGTTTTAACATTTGATGAGCTATTTTTCGGAATAGATCATCGATTCTATTCCAAACATTTGTATTCTAACTTCAAGAAAAGATTTTTAAAACTCAAACTAAAGCGCTCATGATGTGTAATTGACGGAAGGATAACATTGAATCACTTTTACAAATGTTAGGGATATAAATAGAACGATTTAAACGTTAGGGACACAAATAGGATTTACCCCAAACGTTGGGGACAAAAACGATACTTTACTAAAAAAAAATAGCATAACAAACGTTTGTGTTATATTAATGGAATAATTTGTTGCTTTGTTCATTAAAATTCTAATCTTATAATTTAAAATTCTTAACACATTATTTATTTGTTCATTTAAACGTCTGTTCATTTTTGTGCATCGCACTTACTTCAACTACTATTATGCAACCATTCTTTTAATAATTTATACATTGCTCATTCATAAGTTTTTTTTTAATTCTTTTTTTATTCATCCAAGTTCAATGGTACACATGTCATTTTTTGATATAGAAGCTTTTTTAAGGATTACATATTTAAAATATTAATACTCAACCAATAATACACATATATTCTAGAAATTTTGGTGTATAACATAAAAACTTTTAAAAAGATTTATGATATGTGACAAAATTTCTGTGTTATAAATAAAAATTTATGTATTATATATAAAATTTTTATATTATATTGATAAATTTTTTGTTATGTACAAAAATTTCAGTGTTTTGTATAAAATTTTATATGTTATGTCAATAAATTGATGTGTTTTTTAGCAAAAAATTCTGTACTGAAAAATGCAGAGAAAAAAAAAGCGATAACATATGTGTTCATAGTTTTTTTTTGGCTAAACTTGTGTGAATTTAGATTATAAAAATATTTGTATGTATAACAACATCTAAAAATCGTCAAAAATATACGGGAAAAAAATTAATAAGCCCACACTAGTGAAGCCGAAAGCCCTAACCAAGAATCAGAACCCTAACGGGTATTGGCATTGCCGCATTGGTGGTGGCCCTTTCGCTCATTTTCAACTTTCTGTATCATGAACAATAAAAAAAATTTCTAGCATCTGTTTAGATTTTTTTTATTTTTTCAAAAATTAGAAATGAGACTATTCGACAGACTTGTAGGTAAGAATGGAAAAATTATGCCATTTAAACTATAGTTCATTGGCTTTAGTATGTATTTAGATTGACCGTTTGTAAAATTGAAATGAGTTCAAAAAAAAAAAACGTTCAAGAAACTCCAAATATGCTTTTGAAACTTTTGATGTTTTAACTTTTAAGGGCTAAACCAAACACACTTTTGCCAAAATCCCTTTTTTCCTCTTAGCCTCAACGGATTTGGATCTTCTAAAGTTTAAATTTCATTTTAAAAAGTAAAGTATGATTTTTCATTATTAATTTTATAAGTTGGACCAATAATAAATATGAAAAAGAGACTATTCAAAAAGAAAAATTACACTTTACTCTGTTGAGTGAAATTCAAACTTTAAAGAATTCAAATTCAGGTCAACACAATTTCTCCCTTGACTCAACAATGATTCTTCCTTCATAGCTCTTCACTTTAGCTCAGTAATAGTATTACTCATTCTTCTTAAACAGCTATTCTTATTCACACATTTCTCTCTGAAACCAAGCAAAGGTAGCTCAGCGAAAATGCCTCTCGGAGAAAGGCAAGGTGACAAGAGCGAGTCACGGTATTGTGGCATCGAAACGGAGTTCAACGATGATATGCCACACGTCCTCGCTTTCAATCTCTCGTCCGGTGGCTTCGATTTCTTTATTGCCCCTCTGGTTCGTCTCCTAACTAACTAACTAACTAACTGTAACTAACTCCAACTAACTTAGTTTTAGGGTGCATTTTGAAATGGTTAGGTTTTTGCGGTGGCCAATTAGCCACTCACATTGTGCAACTTTTAGTTGCGCGCATTTTCTGTGTGTGATTGGTCAGTAAGCTCACCTATAGTGAAATCTTGTTCAATGGGGCCTTTTACGATGAAACATTGCTTGTTCTATTGGAAGCTTCTGGAGTTACATTGAATGGGTCTCTTGAGCTACATTTTACCAATACAGTTGATTTTTTTTAATCGTTTTCTTTCTTTTTTTTAGTTATTAATCAAGTAATTTTGTAAACGCGAAGAAATAGTTGGCGTGGTTGAAAAATTTGTCACCAAACGTAGTTAATGAAGAATCTAGCTGATATTGTAACTGAAAGCTGATTAAGAAATGGTTTCATGAAACTATGTTCAGTTCACTGATTTCCTAGTTATATGAGTTACTCGAAGAAAACAATTAGTGTCTTAAGCTTTTCGAAGACGAGTAGCGGACTTGCATTGTGTTGGATGTGTTTCCTACGGTAGCCAATTAGCCAGTTATATAGCGGCTTGATGCTGCCATTTCATATGTGACTGGTCAGTATGCTTACCAAAAGAAACTTTGTCTAATGCTTTATTTTGGAAGCCGTTTCAACTTGATTTCGGTTGAAGAGCTTGTTAGACTACATTAGAGAGACATAATATTTAAATATGTAATAAAGTTCCCTGATGAAATCCTTCCCTTCCATTGAAGCTTCATTTGTTTGTTTTTATCTGCTATCTTGCAAATGATAACTGGTGTGTGTAAAGTCTAATTTTTAATTTTTGGATTTTTATTATATAATTTGTGTTCTGGTGCTGACACATCTAGTTTCTTAGTGTGCTTTGGGCTTATATGATTTTAATGGTGCAATTCAGATGGATCCTGCTTATCGGCCAAGTTTAGTTCAAAAGGATAGTGCAGAGTCTGGTCTTCTACCATTTGCTGGGTCAGACCTGGTCATGAGTCCATCCCAGTAGAGCAGTCATGTTGTTGGTATGAGTTCTATATTATTCTTATTGGCATTCCTTATCCTTACAAGTGATTTGGAAAGCTGTTTGAATTAGTCTGTGGTGTTTAAAATCTGATTGGATTATGGCTTATTTTTCTTTTAATTTTTAGACTGGTACAACTCACACTTATTAATATTTTATCATATAATTTTTAGTCATTTTCGTTACAATTATTAGTTTTTGTGTGTGTTATTTTCAATTAAATATTATTCTATTCATAGTAAATAAGCTATTTATATATTTATTTTGGTAGTGAAGCTTCTAAACTGTTGGATTCACCACTCATGAAACTTCTCAATATGTAATGGCAAATTTTCAGGAAAAATTAGCTCGTGGATAGATTTGGATTCAGAAGATGAAACCATTAGGATGGATTCTGAGACCACTCTTAAGCAAGAAATAGCTTGGGCCTCTCATCTCTCTTTACAAGTAAGCATGCTGTGGTGCATCCGTATTGCAAGAAATTTGAAATTTGTGTGTAATTGTGTTCCTTGATGTTGAATCAATTCAAAACTTATTATTATGCTTGAATTATTAAAATTAAATATTCATTTTTCTTTTGAACATGTTAATTGGACACTGGATTTGGTATACTACTTTAAATCAGACCATCCAGTTATTTATTTATATATTTTTATTTAGACACTACGGTGAAGTACCCTATACCGGGACTATTAACTATGGCACTTCTCCTGGTGTGCTTAAAATAACAAAGAAGTTACCTTCTATGTGTAGCAGGGGATTCTATCTGATTTTAGTTTTAGTTTTGAAGTTATCTGCATCTTATGATGTTTTGTCACAGGCTTCTAGTTGCCAACAAAATGATTTATTATTTATTATTTCTTTAAATGTTGTGCAGGCTTGCTTACTTCCAGCACCAAAGGTAATATCTTGTGCCCAATTATGCTAGGTGTGTAAATCAAATTTTAGAGGGCCTAAGCAATATGCAGGTGCTATTCTAAGTTCAAGCTCTATGTCCAATCCATTAGCCTTCCTCTTCTTTATGTTAATTTTTTTCCATTCTCACATTTTTTCAGTTTCATTCTTTTTGTAATACAGTTGTGGCTTAGGATTTCATTGGGCTTTCGAGACAAAACTAAAACAAAATAAAATTTAATAAAAAAAATTTTGCCAAATTTTTAGAAACATAAAGTATAGTTTAAAAAAAATTAAAGAAACTAAAATTTAACGCCGCAGTTTTGAAAACCAATGAAAGACCTAATTCATTCTTAGTTTATCTTTATAGTAATACAAATGGGGAACTAATAGAGCGCTCATACGTTGAGTCTGGGAGTTTATTTGCTTAGGTTGTTATTTTTAAATTTTAAATTATTTGTTTGGGTTGTTATACTTAGGTTGTTATTTTTTAAATTTTAAATTATTTTATTTAGGTTGTTATTTTTTAAATTTTAACACTATTTTTTAAAATTTTGTTGATTCTTTTTAGTACTAACTTTTAAATTTTTGTAGATTTTTTTCAAAAAATTGCAACTACGTACGTAAATTTAAATATATTTATGTTAATTTAGAATTTTAAAAATTGTTAATATGTTTATTTACTTTATCTACAAATTTAATTCAAATTTAAATTAAAGTCAATCAAATTTAAAAAATTTTAACTATGCGTCAACTATAAAAATATAATAAGTTATGAGATATGTGTAGCACCACAATTAAAGTACATCAAACCCCTTTTTTTACATACATTTAAAGTCTAGGGTAAAGTACTAAATTAGTCCTCTAGATTTGGGTGTATGTATACAAGTGATACGGTCATGGACACTACTAAGTTACGAAAATTCTTCATTGCCATACTCAATTGAGATGGTTTGGCTTGATCAAGACGCGAGTTTTCTACTAATATTTTTTTATTTTATTTTCAATTTATATTATTTATATTTTAAATTTCTTTGTTTATCCTCATCTAATTTATCTTTGATTTTTGTTTATCAATTCTAGGGAGAAAAAATACACGCCTCGATTAAGAGGGCTCTTGTGTCTCGATCCGTAAATTTGCTAAAGAAAGGAATATCTTACCAAATAAGATATTTTAGTGTTGGACTCAATGAGAGTAACTTCAAGACTACACATCATGGGTATGTGGTTAATTTAAAGTTTTAAACTGACGTACTAATGTGTACAGACTTCTAGAATTATCAAGTATCCCACGATATGGATTTAATTTTGTGAGTTTTGACATTCTCAATGCTCCTGGTACGATTACACTTACTTAGTTGGTAAGTTTATTGTTTTAGAAAAAGTATAATTTATTTATAAATTTATTTATTTTATTGATAATTTCGGCTGTATTTTGTTTTTAATGAACTTATTGATAACAATTTTTTTTTATTTTAAATCATTTCAGATGTTAGATATCTTGCTGAAATTGGGAATGAGAGGACACTTGAAAAGGATGGCAAATTCACTAAGTACACTATTATTGAATTAAAGATTGATGATAGATAATCATATATTTATTTTTATAAATCTAAAAATTTTGATATTCTCATCTTTTTAAATTGTTATTTTAACTTATTTTATTATGAATATTTTTTTGAAAATAATTAATAAACTAATTATTAATTTTTTTAAATTGTGTTTGACGTTTTAATTTTATTGTTAATTTTTAAATATAAAATATAAAAAATATATATAATTTGATATTATTTTATTGGTAGTTACTTTTTTAGTTGTAATTATTTTTTGTTTATTTTGTTATAAAAATATATTTAACATTAAATATTCTATTTAACATAGAAAAATAATAGAGTGTGCACTTTTTGGCAACTATACACATGAATTAAATGCTTTTTTGGGATTCGACAATAAAGATGAAACTGTTGTGGTCTTACAATTTGTTAGAGTGAAATTATATAACGGTAATATTTATCTATAATTATGTGAATTTTTATATGAGTTTTTACTATTTTTTATGTGAGTTTTTACTCATTTTGTATTAAATTAAATTTCAAAAAAAAATGTTTTACAGAATTTCATGTATGGCACAAAGATGTTCTTCAATCTTAAAGAAGCAAATGTCATCCAATTTAAAAATAGGTGGGTATATAATTTTTTTAATTCTTTAGTTTAATATTATGTGTTATCTAACGTAGTATTTTAATTCTCACCGTCTCCTTTTATCCATAACTCTAAGGTTATTTATTTATTTTTTTAATTTAAAGTCTAATCACAATGGATTAGATATTGAATAAGTCTATGTTTAGCCTTTTTTTATACTGTTTTATTTTATTAAGCAGGTACCAAATAAAGCTTGGTGTCATTGATGACTCTGATTGTGCATATTTCATAATCTTTGACAAGGAGGCAAAACAAGTTTTGGGAAAGAGCTGTGTAGAGATACTTGATCCACTCTTATTGGTAGGTTCTAACCAATATTTATTTCTAAAAACATTCGTGAAGATATTTTTAAAGGTAATTTTTATATTATTATTATTAATATACTATATAATACCCTGCAGAAAGGAAATCTATCAGATACACCTACACTTTTACTCAACCTAATTGATAAGACCTTCCTTTTCATTGTTGAAGTTCAAATATCTGATAATCCACATTTTTCACCTTCTTATAAAGTTAAGAAGATGACTGATAATGTGGACCTCATAAATAAATTCAAAAAGGCTTACCCTATTCAAATTGTGATTACAGTTATAAGTATACTTTCTATTAAAAATTAAGTTTATTTTTCTCTTTCTTGATCATTAGTAGTATCTAATTTATAAATACTAATTAATAACTAATTATAATTTTAGGATGTTGACTACACCAGTGATTTGCTTCTAACTTCAAAGGCATCCTCAATTATTAAAGGAGAGAAAGTAGAAGGTGCTAAGGTATTTGTTCAAAAAATGAATTTTTTGTTTGTTAGTTTTCTCAAAGTTAGATCTTTATTTTATTTAAAAATTATTATTGAGATAAAATCAAATGTGAGAAGGAAGTCTTTAATTTATCGTAGTATTTTATACAGAATTTGTTGCTTGAATTCTCTAATGAAGTTGTGAAAAATGATGAATCCGAAGTGTTGGAAAATGCTATTACCCCAACCAAGCGACTATCCTCGGAGTCGGAAGATTCGAAAGTATAAGGAGATACCTCAACTTGCAAGAAGATCAAGATTGAGAATAAAACTTGAGAATTTGGATGCACATGTTTTGGAATCTATTTTAGAGTCTATCTAATAGAATAATGCTAAATATATGTTTGTTTTGGTAAAAATATTGTCTTTTCTTGAGTTGTTATTTTTCTTTTGGTTCTTTTCGATTTTTATGTTTGGAATTTAGAATTTTTTTAAAATATAAATTGAAGTTATTGGATTATTACTTATGGTTTTATTTTTAAGGTTTTATTTTTAATTCGATTCACACTGTTAATATTTTGTTAATTTATAATTTAGTATTTAATGTCATAAAGTTATAAATTTCTCATATGAATTATTGTTGATATGATTAAGTTAGTTATTAATTTTTAATGTGTACTTATTTTAAAAAAAATAATTATAATTTTTAATTAAAGTATTATTTGCTTCAATTGCAGGAATTGAGATACTTCTTCCATAGAAGTTGGAAGTTGGTGCAGTAAAGTCACCAAGCATCTTCCTTGCATCTCCAACATTGTTCTCAGGTTCGGCTGCCATGTCTGCCTCTTTTTCGAAATTTGCTGTAAGGTCCTCTCCGGAGTGTTGTGCTTTAGCTTCTCTTAGCTTCCTCTTCAGAGTCCTTTCAGGTTCAGGATCAGCTTCAACAAAAATGTCTTTATCCCTATTCCTGCTCATATGAAAAAGAAGAGAATAAAGAGAGAATGGGAATCCTCTATATCACAGTATAAAAATTCCTTTATGTGAGTATAAGAATAGAAGAATAGAAGAATGAGAAGAGAGAGAATAAGAAGAATTCGAACACAGAGAGAGGGAGAGGGTTCGAATTATTAGATGAGAAGTGTTAGTAAATAAATAAAATAAATAGAAAGAGATGAGAGAGAGAGTATTCGAATTTTTTTTAAGTAAAATAAAAGAAAAATATTTTTGTTTTTATTTTAATTATTTAGTTAGTGTTCGAAAATATTAAAAGAAATAAAATAAAATTAGAATTTAAAACAATTAGTTAATTAAAAAGAATTTTGAAAAAGTGGTTAGTTGTTTTCGAAAATGAAAAGTGAAAAAGCAGTTAGGTGATTTTGAAAAAGATAAGAAATAGTAAATTTTTAAAATTAAAACAAACAAGTCAAGTAGTTAGTTGAAAGAGATTTGAAAATAAATTTTGAAAAGATAAGAAGTTAGAAAAAGATTTTGAAATTAAAATTTTAAAAAGATATGATTGAAATTTATTTTGAAAAAGAATTGAAAAAGAAATTAAAAAGATTTGATTTTTAAAATTTAAGTTGATGACTTGACTAACAAGAAACTAAAAGATATGATTCTAGAATTTAAAGATTGAACATTTCATAACAAGAAAGTAACAAACTTGAATTTTTTTGAATCAAAACATTAATTGTTAGCAAGGATTTTCGAAAATATGAATTAAAATTAAGAAAAAAATTTTGAAAAATTAGTTTTAAAATTTTCAAAAAATTAAAAGAAAAATGAAAAAGATTTTGAAAAATTCTAAGAATGAAATTCGAAAATCATAAAAAAAAATAAAAAAGAATTGATTTTGAAAAAATAAAGTTTTTAAATTGAAATTTTGACTTGACTAACAAGAAATAACTAGATTTTAAAATTTTTTACCAAGTCAACTAAAAATTTCGAAAATTATGAGAAGAATAAGGAAAAGATATTTTTTTTACTTTTGAATTTTTAATGAGGAGAGGAAAAAACAACAAAATAAAACAAAACATAAAAATTTAAGATCAAAACAAATAATGCATGCAAGAACACTTTGAATGTCAAGATGAACACCAAGAACACTTTGAAGATCATGATGAACATCAAGAACATATTTTTGAAAATTTTTAAGAAAAGAAAGACATGCAAGACACCAAACTTAAAAATTTTTAAATTTTAGACACTAATAATTCAAAAATGCATATGAAAAACAAGATAAGACACAAAATAAGAAAATGTAAAGATCAAAAAAAGAAAATCATCAAGAACAACTTGAAGATCATGAAGAACATAATGCATGAATTTTCGAAAATTTTAAGAAAATTTAAAAAAATGCAAATGACACCAAACTTAAAATTTGACACAAGACTCAAACAAGAAACACAAAATTTTTTTTGGTTTTTATGATTTTATTAAATTTTTTTTGTAATTTTTCGAAATTATTTTGGAAAAAGAAAATAAAGAAATTCAAAATTTTTAATAAGAATTCCAGGATTCATGCAATGTTAGTCTAAAGCTTCGGTCTAAAAGAATTAGACATGGCCAAATGGCAAGCCAAGCTTTAGCACAGAATTATAAATGAGAATCCAAAGGCTCCTCCAATAGCTGCAATGATAAGTGGAAGCTTCAGTCCAAAAGATTAGACATGGCTTAATAGCAAGCCAAGCTTCAACATATCATCATGAAGCTCTAAGGTGGAATTCATTCTTAAAAATTCAGAAGAACATTTTTTTCGAAAACTTTTTTTTTTTGAAATATTTTTAAAAACTTTTTGAAAAGAAAATAAAGGTTGAAACAAGAAAGAAGGTTACCTAATCTAAGCAACAAGATGAACCGTCAGTTGTCCAAACTCGAACAATCCCTGGCAACTGCGCCAAAAACTTGGTGCACAGAATTGTGATCACACTTTTCACAGCTCTGGTACAACTAACCAGCAAGTGCACTGGGTCGTCCAAGTAATAAAACCTTACGCGAGTAAGGGTTGATCCCACGGAGATTGCCGGCTTGAAGCAAGCTATGGTCATCCTGTAAATCTTAGTCAAGCGGATTCAATTGGTTATGAGTTTTGATAATTGAAAGATAAACAAAACGTAAATTAAAATAAAGATACTTATGTAATTCATTGGTGAGAATTTCAGATAAGCGTCTGGAGATGCTTTGTTGCTTCTGAACCTCTGCTTTCCTATTATCTTCATCCAATCATGCGTGCTCCCTTCCATGGCAAGCTGTATGTTGGTGGATCACCATTGTCAATGGCTACCATCCGTCCTCTCAGTGAAAATGGTCCAGGTACGGTTTCTGTACGGCTAATCAACTGTCGGATCTCTCGTCTCGGATGAAAAATACTAGGCACAGCTACTGCACGGCTAATCATCTGTCGGTTCTCACTTTTCTCGGAATAGGATCTCTCTATCCTTTTGCACACTGTCACTGCGCCCAACATTCGTGAGTTTGAAACTCGTCACAGTCATCCCATCCCAGATCCTACTCAGAATACCACAGACAAGGTTTAGACTTTCCGGATCTCAGGAATGCTGCCAATTGGTTCTAGCCTCTACCACAAAGGTTCTAATCTTATGGATTCGAATGCTCTGTTGTCAGGAGAGGCAAGTCAAATCCGTGGATCAGAGACCCAAGAGACTATACTCCAGCTGTCGTCCAATGACTACGGTGAACATCATGTAGACCGCTTGTGGTTGTCAGGCACGCGGATCTTGGCTAAGCGAGTAACAAAGATAGTGGGTGATTGTCACGGGTCACCCCTTCATTCTGACTTAACTGAATTAAGTACGAGAGTATATCTTGGAGAAGAAGTAAGCGTGAATTGAAAGAGAAACAATAGTACTTGCATTAATTCATGAAGAACAGTAGAGCTCCGCACCTTAATCTATGAGGTGTAGAAATTCCACCGTTGAAAAATACATAAGAGAAAAAGGTCTAGGTATGGCCGAATGGCCAGCCTACCAAATGTGAAAAATGGCATAAGATTTGAATACAATAGTAAAAAGTGCTATTTATACTAAACTAGTTACTAAGGATTACAGAAAATAAGTAACTAAGTGCAGATAGTGCAGAAATCTACTTCCGGGGCCCACTTGGTGTGTGCTTGGGCTGAGCATTGAGCTTTACACGTGCATAGTTTTTTTCTAGAATTAAATGCCAGCTTGGATGCCAGTTTGGGCGTTTAACTCCAGTTCTGGTGCCAGTTCCGGCGTTTTACGCCAGAAAAGGGTCTCTGGCTGGCGTTGAACGCCAGTTTGGGCCATCAAATCTCGGCCAAAGTATGAACTATTATACATCGTTGGAAAGCCCAAGATGTCTACTTTCCAACGCAATTGAGAGCGTGCCAATTGGGCTTCTGTAGCTCTAGAAAATCCACTTCGAGTGCAGAAGGGTCAGAATCCAATAGCATCTGCAGCCCTTTCTCAGCCTCTAAATCAGACTTTTACTCAGATCCCTCAATTTCAGCCAGAAAATACCTGAAATTGCAGAAAAACACACAAACTCATAGTAGAATCCAGAAATGTGAATTTTTGCATAAAACTATAAAAATATACTAAAAAGTAACTAAAACATATTAAAAACTATGTAAAAACAATTCCAAAAAGCGTATAAATTATTCGCTCATCAACGAACCACCATTCACATTCGACACTTCATCAGCCATGTGAATAATTCTTCCACTTCTCAGTCGCATACACCAAATGACACTAAAATCATCTGACACACTTTAGTTTAAAACTGTCCCACTGGGCGTGCTAATTTGTTTTGTCGATTTTTAGCAAATTGATGGTAGTTCGATTCTAATGATTTGGGAGTGAAACCAACTGCTCTTTTTGCGAGTACCAATTTTTCTAAGATTGCATCAAAGATCCTCGAATCAGACAATATTTAAAAGGAAAGATTGAAAAGGTGTTAAATAAAGATTTTTTAAAGTAAAATTGATTGAAATAGAAATGACTTACATTGAATTTAAACAGTGCGATAAAACGCCTTCGATTGAATCAAAGAACTTTTGACATGGAAATTAAAAGTGCTTGAAATGTAAATTTAACAAGAAAATTAAAGTTGCTTGAAAGATAAATTGAACATGAAAAATAAAGTTTTTTGCAGAAATTATAAATGAAAAGTAAAAACGAGTGGAAGGAACCCTACAGAAATTTAACTCGAAGCAGACTCAGAAAGTCGCTGGGATGTGAGTGTGCGTGAATAATTTTTGAAACCAAGTTCCAACCCTTGTACTTTCGAGCCTTCTAATATTTATAGCCATTTTCCTCAACTGATCAATCCTGAAACGGCATCCCCATGTGTGCGTAAACATTAGTAACCGTTCTCGCTCTTTTGCTTGATCGTATGGCAGTTGTTAGATAACCTTTGATTTTGAAAATCTTCGATCTTCTTTATTCAAGTAACTCCTCAGTTTACTGTGCCAATCAAACTCATGCCAATTGAACTCTTACTCGATGTCCCTAAATACACCTCCTTTGATACCAATTTCTACTTCAATGCTCACTTTATATATCGAATCACTTCATTCTTTGAATTTAGTTATTTTCGACTAACAATATTATATATGAAACCATGACCAATCTTCCTATTTTAAGAATAACAAGCAACAAATTTATATTCGACGTTCATATCTGAATCAGAGCTATTTTTATTTGATATTAAGTTTCTTTTTGTATTTTAAGCTTTGTCAGTTTCATCCAATAATGTATAATTTATTGAACAAAGATTTTGGCCCTTAAAAATTACAAAATCAAGGGAAAAAGAAAAGGAAAAAAACAAGGAAATTTTTAAGGGCAAAAGAGAAAAAAAATAGTTTATCTATCGTGAAGCAAGAACCAAAAAGACAAAGAGATAGAAAACTAGCACCATTCCAAATTACTACTCCATAGTTTTGAAGCATAATTATTATCGCTTATTCAACATTAATATAAAAAGATTTTTCAGAAATACTTGCTGTATGACACTATGGGGTTGAAATTTTGGTAAAAATTATCTTTATGTATTCTACTCGTTCTTTTCTTCCTTGTATGTTTTTATTCAAATTAATATTTAATTATAATTTGATTGTAGCATGAGTTTAATTTTTTATTTGGATTTTTGAATTTGATTATTATCTTGAACGTAATTAATTATAATTGGACTTTGTGCTATGATTTAGAATGTGTTTGATTATAATTCAAATATAGCATTGAACTTTGATTCGAATTCTTGAGTTTGATTATTAACTTGAGCGTGTTTGATTATAACAAAATTTTGTACTATGATTTAAAGTGTATTTTATTATAATTTTGTACTATAATTTAGAGTGTGCTTGATTATATTCTAATCGTAGCATGAATTTAAACTGTTAAGTTTGATTATTATTTTGAGCGCGTATGATTATAATCGAATTTTGTATTATGATTTATAGTGTGTTTGATTACGATATGTAATTCCAATTATAATTAACATTCTTAGGATTCTAAAGCCAAAACTCAAACTTAAAAATCCAATTATTATATAATATTATAATATGTGTTTTTTTTTTCTCATTCGACTTTACAAAATTTCACTTAAATATTAAAAGAAAAAAAAAGTTTGTCTAATATATAATTTGACGTAGTCCCAATCTTATCCTTGGTAAACGAGATTTTCTGCATAAACAGCATTATAAAGGAAGTTTAGAAACACAATGCAATAGATAATAATGCCTATAAATAATGTAGATTATGCAATTGAAATCAATAGGAACATGTTGGATTCAATCAATGATTCAAGAATACATCATGAAAGTATGATCAAGTTCTATATTAATTGAGGCATGCCATGGACAATAAAATACCTTATTTTACTCCAATCCCTAAAAATCAACATACCCTACCATACATAAAAAATAGGCGGTGAAAAAAAAATAAAAAAAAAAAAACTCGCCTTAAAAACAGCAAATAAAAATGTAAATCAAATCTGAAGGTATCACAATGGCAGCACCAGAATCAATTTTAACAATGGTTTCCTTTTTTCTTCTTCTACTACATGGCTCTGCACTACAATTTTAGCTAAATTGCATAATAAAAAAGAATTAAAATTCGACTATCAAAATATAATAAAAACAGAGAAAATAAAATTGACTAGAAAAACAAAGAATGAGAATTGAAATGATGGTTCATGTTGTAAGAAAAATGGAGCAAGTCGAATAAAGATAATCACACTGTTGATGAGACTCGATGATTCTTGATACGTTGAGAAGAAAAGGTAACAAGATACGATGAAGAAAATTCATTATCATGAGAAAAGAAGAAAGCATGACGCGATGAATTGGAATTGATGATGCAACTAGAGTGATTTGAGTTTTTAATTGAGCATTAGGTGAGTGCTTGATAAACACGTGACATGAGTGATTAATTTGTATTAAACTTATATACGTATAAAAATATAAATATACATGATAATTGATTGAATAGTTGATTTTTAGTATAAAAATTGCGTGTTTGAATTGAAAATTAAAAAATGTTTAAGGGTTAAAAAGATGTTCCAGCTTCACACTCAAGATCCCCAAGTCAACCTAGTGTTGTTTCTTCTCTAGTCGTGAAATCTAATTTGAAATTCATTAAAATATGCCAAAAAAAAAAAAATCATTTTTACAAGATGCGTTCTATCATGGCGGGATATTAGTGAATATGATGACTATCCTGAAGCTATAAATATAATCATAACTTAAATGGGAGAGAAACAATTTGTAAAAACAAAAACCACAAAACCACCATAATATGATGACTATCCAGAAGCTATAATATCACAACTTAACTCCACCTAGTGTTGTATCTTTCCAACCACTCAACTCCATCGGAAATGGTTTCGTAGCCGAAATTATCCAAAACACACATTTCTGCAGGCCAGTCATGACACAGCCGCCGCATTGATCAAAATCCATTGCTGATTTGTTGTCTTGGCTAAAAATAACTATTTAAAAACACATACCAAAAGTTCAATTTAGAGAGAACAAATATCTAGTTAATTCCAGAACCAAGATAATCCCAAAACACTTATGCTGCCGCAAAAAATCCTTTACACCCATCACGATCAGGCCTCTTACCCTAGTGTCCCACTGCACAATGGTGGTTCTCTACTTTTTGGGCCAATAAAATAATTGAATTTTAATTAAACATAAATCTCAAATATGTTAAGTTACAATATTGCCTAATTTAATTAAGTTTACTCACCACTTGCAATAATTACCTTTATTAACACGTTGATTTGAACACAGCAAAACTGACAAGTATTTAATGGCCTTCACCAATTGTCACCTTGCTATTGACTGGTCAATTAAATAGTCACATCATAAAGATAGGGATACTAGAATTTGCCATTTGTTATTCATAACAAGGTATACTTTACACACATGCAGGGCACACAGGTCAAGATCCCTTAAAGAATTAAACAATGTTTGCATGCTTAGGAAATGAATTACAAAAGCACATAACAATGTTGTTTAATTCATGTAGCCCACTTGCACCTAATGGAAAAAGATTTTGTTTGCATTTTTGAATATTAGAAAGTAAATTGTCTATGCCATCAAAACAACAATGGAATGAACTTGAGCATCAAAACGTAAACTAAATCATAAAATTTTCCAGATTTCTAGAGCCACTCTTTTGCCTAAGCCTGACATTCCAATCAAATTTCAAAGTTCTAACAAATATATTTCAGAGACCAACTAATAGATAAAAGGAATCAACTTGTACTTAACTTTGCTAGCATACTGTGTATAACTCTCACCAAAAGTCTCAACCATTAAAGCCTCCTCCAGTTTTGCCTTCTGCCTATAATACAACAAACAAACTGCTACAACAAACAGCAAACTCAAGGGTGCACGAAGCGCAAGGAAGTTTGTTACAAATAGAAGCATAGTTGATGAGTATATTGGATGACGAACCCAGCGATACGGTCCAAATTGAACAACAGCAGTTGGCACAACCACATTTTCTGAATACTTAGCAAGATATAATGTTGCATTGTACTGCATTAGTAGAGTTGTGAGAATTAAAGCCCAAATTCCAAGATTGTTCCACCCACCTGGTATCCGGTGAAGCTCTGGCCCTTCAAATGCTGCAAGCCAATGGGCAACCATGACTCCTGCACTAAACACAAGGCGCGACGTCATCGGCAAGTTGACATCCCATTTAGGGTCATGGGGCCGGGTAAAATAGTCTCCATACAACCTCTTTCGAACACTAACATTGAAGAAAAAGAAATAATGATACACAAAAAAGAAAACAAAAGGCCAGCCTTCAAGGTAGCCATTGAAAAAACCTGGCGGAACCAGAGTGAGCCATGTAAAAGCTGATGTAACAATTGCCAATTGCTCGAACATGTTTGCCTCGCCATGTAAATGTTTCCTAAAGCAGTGTAACCCATAAAATGCAATCAATATAGCTACAAACCACGGCCAAAACAACCATGACCAACTAAAATACATCCAGAAGAAAGGACTGAAGAGTGTGTTCACAGTCCATTTTGTGGCCGCAGCTATGATGGATAATATCCCAGACCACTTCACAATATCAATGGGAGTCAACTGCAAAAGAGCCGCTTTTACTGATTCGGCCGAGAAACCTCTCAAGTACATTTCGATTGGATTATGAGGTTTGCTGCTGGAGTTACCGGCAACTGAGCATGTAGGAGTTGGCAGTAGATCAGCCCTTTTTCTTGTTGGTTTCAGAAAGGAGAATTGCTTTCCGTAGGAGCAATTCAATTGGGAACCAATGTGTATAGGTCTGCAGTGAAATCGATAGTCATTATTAAGTATATCAGCATGAAAATGCTTGTTGAAAGGTCTCAGAAAGAAGCTGTTGCTCACGATCGAAAAACCAAAAGAGATGGCTTTGGAGTGTGAAAGAGCCTTTGTTGCTTCCATAATTGTGAAATCAAATAGCACTAGCCTTCCAGAGAATACAAATTCACAAAACCTTCGATAAATTGACCTACTCAAGGGTCACAATGATAGTAACAGGAACCCTCTAATATATGATGGACCAACATGGTTGTATAATGTCCACTGTTCTCCTACTGCAAGTTCATTCAGCAACCAAGACATTGTTAACTACTAAACATAATTTAATTTCTAAACTGTGTAACTGAGAAAACATGAAATGTAAACTCGTTACTTTCAGCAAACTAGAGAAGAAGAAAGAAAAGGAAAAGAAAAAGGAATAAGCCAAACTAGTAGTGCATGGTTGCCAACCAAGACTCTAGAGAGTTAACTCTCGAGTTTACTATTCACATCTACCGTGCTATAGTAACCAAAGCAAGTGAAACAATGAAGGGAACCAAAAAAAATGTCAAAGCTGAAAGGAGAAAAACAATGGAACCCATAATGAAATCAACTATTTAATTGGTGTGACTAATGCCTCAACTATATCTTCGATTCATGCAAGAAAAAGGAAAAGGAAGAATTATCATAAATCTCAAATGTTTACACCAAAATTCTGAAAAACGGACCGGTCATCGAACCGCTTTAGTTACTGGTTCACTAATTTACTGGTTCAACCATAGTTCAACCAGAATAACCATTTTATAATAAAATAATAAATAAAATATAAATAAACACACTAAAATATAATTATAATCTAATATAAACTTTAAAATATCATCCAAATTTAAAACATTACATCAACTAAAGTCATATGATCTTAGTAAATCTGCAACATATTAAATTCTCTCAACAATAAAGCTAGATACAAGAAAGTAGCAAACATTAAAGACCATACGCTATGATGGAACTACATTCTTCTAGTTAGCACAGAGGCTAAAGAAAACTTATATCAAGAAACTTGTAGAAATGAATCCCAATTATATATTGTAGTTAAAAGCATGTAGGAACTGATTGTACAGAAATCAGAGTTTCCAACTTATGAGACTAATTCATGAGCTGTTAGCATACATTGAAACAAGATAAGTAAAGAAAAAGAAAAGTAAAGAAAAAAGAATTTCAAATGTGACTTCTTTTGTAACAAATAACTCTAAACTAAATTGAATTGAAGGCCCTGGACAAAACCTAGTAAGAATTTGCAAGCTATAATTGGAAGAGAACTCTACTTCTATTAATCAAAATCTTTAAAAGTATCCTACCGTGTATCCTACCAATGCTACAAAATTCATCATCATAGCTTCTGATTAGATTCAGTAAGCAATGCATTCAATAAGATGCAAAAGGAAACTGCAAACAAATATACTGCCCAAACAATGCAAGAATAAAAAAGAAAGCTGTTGACAGCTATTTCTATCATAATTTTAGCACTCATACAAAAAAGCTGCTTGAATAATTGGGGTTTACTGCGAGCAAAATTAAATTAGGTTAACAAAGGAGATTAAATTATCTCAAAAAACAAGCAAGATTAAATTGGTCCACTTAAATTCTGCTTCAAATCATTCAGGAAAATGAATATCCTAAACCATACTGATCCAAGCAAGCAAAGAAGAGGAACCTCTCTGAATCTGAACAATTAAAAAAAATAAGAAAGAAAATAGCCATTAC
The DNA here is from genome assembly GCF_000816755.2 of Arachis ipaensis. NCBI lineage: Eukaryota > Viridiplantae > Streptophyta > Magnoliopsida > Fabales > Fabaceae > Arachis > Arachis ipaensis. Next base: position 31,092,118 of record NC_029789.2, read on the forward strand.
CGAATGAGCAGTGAGCAGAGTATGAATCTCAATAAACTAAGCAAGAAGACAGAGAAAACAGGGATAAGAAAGAAATAAAAAACAAAAATAAAATCAAGAAAACATAGATTACCTTCGGTCTGCGAAGTGAGCAGAGTATGAGGGAGAGGGAGCAAGAACGCCGGCAGCGACGTACGACGGACAACCACGGACGATGGGCGACGAACTTCCGAACTGGAGCTGGCGATGCGACACGAAGAAGTTGGCGAATGAGCAGAGGCGTTGGAGAATACAGCAGAGGGGACGGTGGAGGACGACTAAACGATGGTGGGACGACGGCGGTGAGAAGAGCAGCAGCGGTGGTGAATGCTAGGGTTTGTCTCCTCTTTTCTTTCTCAGAGAGGGAACAGGGAAGAGCAATGTCCTTCAGAAAAATGAAGGGATGATGGCTCGTGTCACTCTGCGAGTGTAA
>NC_029789.2:31092585-31102916 GCF_000816755.2 Arachis ipaensis
AGTTGGACCGATCGATTTTCATCCCGTTCAACAGTTTCGAAACGGTTTTATATTTATCGGTTTTTTAAGTCGAGCCAAATCATAGAAAAACTTTGTTCAAAATCATACCAATCCGAGCGATAGGTTCGATGCGATTTTCAAAATCATGGTTTTTTTTTTGGTGACTTCAAAATCATGGTTTATACCATGTAATTCTAAGGTTCAATAATTCAACCTAACAATTATTATTATCAATTTATTATACTTTAAGCAGAGACAGCTCTAAGAATGAAACACACACACACGAAGGAGGAGGAGAATACAAACTAAGAAAAATGAGAATGAGAATGAAATGGAAGATGGAGTAAAGAGATTAGGGAGAAAATGTGAAGGGTGAGAGAGACAAGTGTTGAAGTGAAGTCATGGACTCATGGGCTTAATAAAATACAAGTTTTTGTTTTACGAAACGTGAAGTTCGTTGTTATTTTTGTTTTTTTTTTTTTAATATACAAAACTTGTTATTCATTTATTTTGGCATAGAATGAACTAATGAAGTCCAAAAAGTGTAAATTTTAATTTTTAAAATGTGAAAGTAAAAAGGGTGTATGGAAGTGGAAAGGATTAGAGGATTTGAAATTTAAAAATAAATTGAGTAAAGAATGTTGGAATTAAATAGGTAGAAATATGGATTGAAATAGGTTAAGAGAAGAATGGAGAAGTAGAGTGTATGTACGGTAGAATTTTTATAGATTTTGGTGGGTCATAATTTACTTTTAAAAGTTTGGTTTGAGATGGAATTTGTGGTGCTAGAAAACTTGAAGAGTTTAGTTTTATGCTTTCCAAGAATTGAGGTTAAACAAACTTTGTAAAAGAAGTTATGATTTTAGGATGTTGGTAAATTGAGTGAAAATGTTGCAGCGTTAATAACAGCGGACAGATAGAGGATAGGATACGGACTTATTGTGTCCCATTGATAGGCAAATTGATCAAGATGAAGGAGAGTTGGACTTAACCATTTTTTTTTCCTTCTTTTTATGTGTGTTTTCGATAGAAGATGATTCTAGAGAGTCAGATTTTATTGATTTTTATACTAGTTTGAGATCTCTAACACTTTGTTTGGATGCAAAATGGAAAATAGATAGAAAGAAAATGAATTGAAAGAAAATAGAAGAAAAAGTTAAATTTTTTTGTGTTATTTGGATGAAGAGAAAATAGAAGGAAAAAAAATAGAAAGAAAATTTTCTTTTATTTGGATGAAAGGAAAAATAAAAAAAGAGAAAATCATACCTAAATGAAATTATATTAATACCCTTTATAAATTATAATATACCAATGTTATAAACTTATAATGACAAATTTGTAATTTTACCCATTTTTTCACTCCAATCTAAGTTTTCTTCTCAATCTTGAAGAGAAAAATTTAATATGGACCCTACATGTACTTTTACATTTTCCATTCATTTTCTTTCTTCATCCAAATAATGGAAAACTAATTTTTCCATCCATTTTCTTCTCCTTCATTTTCTTTCCTTTCAAATTCTTCTAAACCAAACAAAGTGTAAGTATTCTCTGTGTGTGCATATGCACGCCTATGTCTAATTCTTTACTTGTATACATTTCTATACACGCATCTAACTCTAATCCACTTAAAACAATAAAAAAAGAGAAATCAAATTGAAGAGAAAATTAAAATAAGAGAAAGTGAAAGAGAGATTCAAAGAGTCGCCGAAAGTGGTGCGGCAGCGTAGTGGTGGCACTGAGGAGTTGTAGTGGACTGAAGAAGTGTGGTTATTGTTAATATTAAAGTGTAGTAAGTGATGCAAAGTGTGCAATGGAGAGGTGAGGAATCAGTGACATGACAGTGGTAGAGTGACCTAGAACTGCGTTTGGTTAGTGTGTCTGTTTGGGCAAGACATAGACACGGTAGAACGTGTCTGGTATTTGGTTAGTGAGACACAAAAATTGGAGATACACGCATACCCATAAGCATACACAGTATACATGTTTTTGGTGTCTCAATAAAATGGTGAGACACGGAACAAAAGCCTTGGACACAGATCTGAAATTTTATTTTTGGACCATTTTATCCTCATCAATTTTTTTAAAATTCTAAATATCTCCTTCTCTATTTACAAACCCTAATAAGTTCTGAGCCCTTGTCATTTATTTTCTGAAGCTTCGTGGATTCTCCATTGTATATATGCGTTGGTTGATTTTGTGAAACTTGTTGTTATTCTATGAAAATCTCCTTCTCCTTTTCACAAACCCTAACTAGTTCTAATCTCTTCTCCTCTGTTTTCTCCCTTTTGCAGTTTTGTAAATCTTCTTCACTTGTGTGTGTTGTTCGATGTGCTGAAGCTTTTTATTGTTCTATCACAATCTTTCTCCTTCATCTGTGCTAGAAAGCTCAGCTCAAGGTTTGAAATAATCGTAATCTTTTTGTTTGTTTGTATATTGTATTTGTATGTTGCTGTATTGGATATCCATTTTTTTTTTGAACACTTACGTGTTGGGTAATCTTCTGTTTTGGATATGTATTTTTAATGGGGTTCGGTTGGAGTATTATGTCATAATATTATGGTTCAATTTGAATCAGTTTGATGTTTCAAAATTATGAATTTGAGTCCATGTGAGAGCTTCTTGTACTTAGTCCCAATTGTAAACTTGTTATCATAACGGAGCATTGTGTATCTCCAATTGATGACTTATATTTAATTAGATCCCAATAATTTATTTGTTATTTTGTTCATGGAATCTGAGCCAGCTGGTTGATTGCTTAGTTTTGATATTTATTAGTATATTTTTACCTTGAATTTTATTTCCGATTTATAGTGCAGAAAAAATTAGCAACTGTAATAAATTAAGAGTTCTCCATTTATGTACTAAAAACTGTTAGCTTGCTAATGAGTATGTGATTATGTAATGGGTGTTTTCTCTACTTGTAGTTTAGTTAAAACGATAAAGAAAAGTTTACTCTTGAGTGTTGTCAAACTGGGTTTTAGAATTTATTTTATTTTTATGCATTTATTTTTTATTGTTTCTTAGGAAGTGATGATGGATCGTTCTGAATAAATTAAGCTATGTGTTGGATATTACTGGATCATGAGAACGCAATCTGACACGATGATGTTGTTTTTTTTAGTTACTTTATATATGTATATTAGGAATAGAAGGAGGGGTCATTCTTCAGTTGGGCGAAGAGTGAACACATTACCATTAAGGCGAGATGCATTAGATAACATCATTGGGGTGGGTGGAGATAGAAATTGCATATGAGAGTTAAGAATGAGTTTGAATGCATTTGCTAATTTGTGTGAATTGCTACAAGTTCAAAGTGGGTTAGATGATGATGGTCATGTTGGCATAGGGGAGCAAGTAGCAACTTTCTTGATTATATTAGCTCATCATAAGAAAAATCGCAGTGTACAAGTTAGGTTTTATAGGTCTGGTGAAACTGTTAGTAGGTATTTTCATAAGGTGTTAGGTTCAGTTTTGCGTGTCCAAAGTGTGTTATTTGCAAAGGCAGACCCTGTACCAGAAGATTCTATAGATCCCAGATGGAAATGGTTTAAGGTAAGGTGTTGCATAAACTTTAAATTTGTATTGGTCAACTTTATTTGTATGTAATAACTATTTTGTTTTGTCCATTTGATAGGATTGTCTAGGAGCATTAGATGGCACTTACATAGATGTCACAGTCCCAAGAGTGATAAATCTAGGTATCGGACAAGGAAATCTAGAATATCCACCAATGTCTTAGGAGTTTGCAATCGGAACATGAATTTCGTCTATGTCCTTAGCAGTTGGGAAGGATCACCATCTGATTCAAGGGTACTTAGAGATGCCATTACTCGACGTAATGGCTTGAAAATACCTGTTGGTATGTTTAAATTAATCTCTTCATAAGTGCATTAGCTATCTATTAAAGAATTACGATATACCCCTTATAATTTTTTCATCCTTCTATTTTAGGGTCTTATTATTTAGTGGACGCTGGCTATACCAATGGTAGAGGATTTTTATCTCCTTATAAAAATGTCCGGTATCATGTCAATGAGTGGGCTCAAGGTCACCGTGCACCACAAAATCGTCTAGAGTTATTTAATAAGAAGCATTCATCAGCTAGAAATGTGATTGAGCGGTGCTTTAGGCTGCTTAAGAAGAGATGGGCAATTCTACGAAGTCCCTCATTCTATCCAATTAGAATCCAAAGCCACATTATTATTGCGTGTTGTTTGTTACAAAATTTTATTCGTATGAACATGGATGTTGATCCCGAAGAAGATGCAACTCTTTTACCGGAGCATATACCCGTTGGAGATGACACTGTTGTTGATGAAGCCGACGTGATTGATGCTGTGGAAAGTAGTCATGAGTGGACTCAATGGCGTGAGGACTTAGTAACTGAGATGTGGGAAATATGGAGAGGAGAACATGGAGCGTAGAGTTTCAAAATTTTCCTAGTTTTATCATATCTGCAATTGTCGTGTACTATAAATTGTTTCTCTTGAAATTATTTGAGTTTTTTTAAGGCATAATGTATTTGCATACTAGGTTTAATTCGTTGTGTTCTAATTTGGTTGAAATTGTTGAATTATGTTGATTTTCTACTAGTGATTATTTAAATTCTGTTGCAATTGTTAATTTATTGTAGTGTTACTCTGTTACAAATCTGCTAGCCAGTATTGATTTGCTAAAATTCTGCTAGTAACTTGATATTTATTGTGTAGTTGCTGTTATTATAAGTCTGTTGTAATGCTGATAAAGATTCTGCTGTAACTGATTTATAATGTAAATAGTAATTCCGTTGGTCTGGTGCTCTTTTTCCTTTACTGTGCAACTACATTATCCAGCATCAATGGCTTCCATACCACGTCAGTGGACTGAACAGGAAACTGAACAATTTGTGGTCTTCATGGAGGAATTGATTGTTGAAGGCAAGAGGGCGGATGTCGGTCAATTTAAACCCGGGGCATTTCAAAAGCTAGCAGATAAGATGAATGAGAAGTTTCCTGGATGTGGCCTCACTGTGAAGCACATCAGAAATAAATACAAGCGACTAAAAGAAAAATATATGTATGTGGCTGAGATGTTGGGTTGTAGCGGCTTTGGATGGAATTTGGAAAAAATGTGTGTTGAAGTCGATAACAAGCAAGTATTGGAAGCTTGGGGAAAGGTATGTTTTTCATTTTTAATCACTCCTCTTGCAAGATTTTTAAGTTTACAAATCTGAATTTCATTTTTGATATGTTTATTAATGTCGACTTTGGTTTATGGTATAGGGTCGCAACGTCACACTCTACACTCCCGGCAAGCCGTTTCCCTTGTTTGAACGTCTTGGCAATATTTTTGGTAAGGATAGAGCTACCGGTGTTGAAGCATGCAGTGGCAAAGATGCTGAAGAAGATGTTACTTCGGGATCTACATTTGCTGCGGCCACAGCTGGTGGTTTAGGATTAGGCAACGAGGATATTGACATGGAGGATTTAGGTGCTGCTGGGAGTGAATTACCCAACACCTTCTCGACTTCTTTTGCTTCATCAAGCGAGAGAAATCAAGGACGTCAATCTGCAACTAAGAAAACCAACGATGCTGCAATCCTATCAAACTTGGCTGAAACTTTTAAGTCCGCAGTAGAAGATCAAGGAAAGCATGTGCAAGTACTAGCAAATGCAATGAGTGGGGTAAATGACCAAGTGAATCTGGGCAGAACTTTAAAGAGTATTGGCTTTGACACAATGGAGATTGTGCAAGTTGCAAAAAAATTTGTGCAGAATCCGGAATTGAAGGCAACCTTTTGGAGTTTGGACGAGGAAAAGGCAGCATTCGTACGAGATATAATGGAAAACTTTTAGCTATTATTAGTGTTGTTGATTTAATTAGTTGTTATCTTATTAAGGTCTATTGCTAAATACTGTGGGTACTTTGCTATAATTGAACAGGGCTTAGGTAATTGTTGTATTATTAAAGTGCAATAGCTATATATGCACCTAATTTATGCATGAACTGACTTTTATTTGTAATCTGCAACAATATGTGTTGATATTTTGGTTTATGCACCTAAGTTATGCCTCAGGTGTTTATTAATTATATTATGCAAAGTTAATTTCTGCATATTTGTAATTAATTTCTGCATTCTGTTTGTTAATTTTCTGCACTTAGGTACAGTTGAATTATAATTGTGTAGCTTTGATTCAATTTTTAGGTACAGTAAAATACTGCACTTCCTGTTGTGATTTCATACACGATGTTTACAGCTTGAGTTTCACATTCTCCTGTTACATATTAGTGCAATGCAAACAAAATATACTTCAAATACTCATTGCTGAAAGCAAACAACAGGCCAAATTAAATTTCAAAGAAACCACTTTTCATTAAATTTTCAATTCATATAATTTTCAATCATACAATTGTCTTGAATCCTAAAACTATACCAATGAAACTCTTATGCTATTGTTTCTCAGGTGTTCACTGTACAAATACAGTGCCACATAATTGAAAAAAATTACAACTTTCAAAAGTAATTTTTGTTCCAAAGTTGCAGTTGTCTCAAGCCGTTCAACATTTGATCCATGACCAAGTTCTATTTCTGCATAGCAATCAATTATTTGCATCTTATAAGCCAAAGCCAACCATTTCTGCTGCTAATCATAACTGCCTGATCCTTTGATAGCAAGCACAAACATTTCCTGCAAAAAGAAATTCAATAAACACATTCAAACTTTGAAATAAGAGACAGCTTAAGCTAAATGCATTACCACGAAAAAGCATATAGCTCAAACACCAATTTCTATTCTCAAAGTATTAGCATGAATTCACTAGTAAATGGATGGATTATAAATATGGATTTCATCAACATTTCCAACAATACTAAATAACAAAAAGCATCAACAACATGAAGCCTAATATCAATATATAATGCATCTTTCAAGATGTCACCTACACACTTCAATCTACTCAGCATTATAAGCTAAATACTTAAATATATTTAGATCAAAATTAAAATATGGATATTTGTAATTGCAAAGCATTAAGAATAGCAATACTGAGTATTGATGCAAATCAGGCTAACAACTGTAGTTAATTGCTCTTCACCATATGAAAACAAGAAAAACAACACAAACAAGTGGACAGATGTTGAAGCCATCAATCGGTTGAACACAGTACACAACAAGCAAAGCAAACCCTATCTTTAATGTGTGGTTGTTTCACCAAGATAAACGAATTTATGAATAACTTGTCCATGCTATCGTTCAAGTGTTATTTCTGCATTGATTACATTGCAGCAGAAAACAAAAGGGAAAAAGAAGAACAAGAAGAAGAAATATTCCATCCTATGAAGCACTTACCAAGTTAAGCCCAACGAACTATCATCACAACAATTGATCACCATAAAATTCTAAATGTATCAAAAGTATCGACTAAAATATCCACTAATTTGTAAAGTTTGATAAGTAAATTTTTTCAATTACTACTATTTTAAGCACCGTATTCCCAAAATTGCAGTAGCTAGATATTTTAAGCACCGTATTCCCAAAATGCGGTAAACCTTAAACCCTAAATTGCAAACTCCTAACTCTTAAAAATATAGTATAAGCTGTAAATATTATGAATGGGTATGGTAGATACCTGCCAAACGCGGAGGAGACGGCTTCTTCTTCGACGGTAATTCAACACACAGGCTTTTCATCAATGAGCCGCCTTCCTCTTTCCTTCTCGTAAACGGAACCTATCAAACACACTCGCAAAAATTAAGACCAACAATTAAGAAGAAGAAGAAGAAGAAGAAGAAGAAGAAGAAGAAGAAGAAGAAGAAGAAGAAGAAGAAGAAGAAGAAGAAGACCGCGAACCAGGGGATCGCACACGAGGGAGGAGCACCGCGAAGAAGGAGATCGCACAAGAGGGAGATTTCTGGGGGCTTGAGGTTTGAGGGAGAAAGTATCACCGCGAAGAAGGAGATCGCACAAGAGGGAGATTTCTGGGGGCTTGAGGTTAGAGGGACAAACCCTGGAATCAATTTGGGGCTCTGCCTCTCTGGCTTTTTCTTTTTTAATTATTGAATTTTTAATTTAAATTAGGAGGGTAAAATAGTCATTCTAATTATGTAGTGTTCTTGTGTTTTATTAACCAAACATAACATTAGACACTACACTAATGTCATGTTTATTATATCCAAACATCATACATAAACACAAATATTTAATGTCTATGTCTCAAGTGTCTATGTCTTAATGTCTTATAAAGATCGAGAAAGATATGAATACTAAGATATGAATACTAAGACAAGCACACATATACAAAGAATTTATTTGGGTGAGTTTTTAAAAAAATATTTTTTTTTGAGTTATTTTTTTTTAAAGATCTTATAACACATTATTTTAAAAAATCTATTTTATCCTTATTATATAAAAAAAATTCATTAATTTTATATCTATTCCTTTATCTTCTTCCATCAACATGATTCTTATTTCCAGTAAAAGAAAAAAAATTACATAATCAAAATTAATGTATAAAATGCAAATTCAAACAACAAAACAAAATTTCACATACATATATTATTAGGGTTTGTGTTAAGAAATTTGAAGAAAGCAGAGAGAGAAAAAGAGAAGAGAAATAAAATTATGAAGTGCAAAAATGAATATAAAAATAAAATTATGAGTTACAAAAATGAATGTATTTTACTTCAGTAACGTGTACTCAACCAATATATATACAACACCTTGTGCACACTTAATCAAACTATAATTAACTTACTTACTAACTTATATAATACATAAAACAAATAAAATTAAAAATAAAATAAAAATAAATAAAATAGAAACAAATCTACACATTAAAAGAGAAAAGAACAAAAAAATAAAGGTGCTAACTGCGAAAGTCAACATGTAAAGTTGACACTACATGACCGGCTTTGATTTGAATGCATGAAAATAATCTTTAACTACGACAACGGATTTGAGAAAACAACTGTTACAGAGTCAGATGTATTTTATTTTCTATAATTAACTTACTCACTAATATATATAATACATGAAAAAAATAAAATAAAAAATGAATAAAAAAGAAACAAATCTACACATTAGAAGAGAAAAGAATAAAAAAAAAAATCAAGGTCAGTCTGTGGTGCCGACTACGGAAATCAACATGTGAAGTTGACACTACGTGGCCGACTTTAATTTGGACGCATGGAAGTAATCTTTAACTATGGCAACGGGTTTGAGAAAACAACTGTTATCGAACCAAATGTATCTCATTTTTCGTTGGAGGAAGGAGGTTAATTAAGTGTGATTAAGAAGCTTAGTATGCTAATGGGCTGAACTTTTGACACACTAATGGACCAAGAGTATATGATCTGCCTTCTTTTTTAAAAACTTTTATAAATTAAAATATCATACCAAAAATTCACGTTTGAATTAATTACCATCCATGAAGTAATATAAAATAAATATCTATAGTAAGATGTAGTTGTTATTTAAAAAAAAAAAAACAACAATCATTGCTCATTATATGTTTTTTAATCAGAATTGTTACACATCTAAGTATTTTTTTTAATCCAAATTTATTCAAGTAAGTCCAACACCAACAAAAATCATTTTCATTGAAAGAGCGTCATTATATATATTTTTTCTTCTTCTCCTCCCCCCATGCTTCTTTTTTTTTCCTCGCATGTAGATTCTTTTTCTGCTTCTCCTCCTCCTCATTTTCTTCTTCTTCTCCTCTTTCTTATCGTCATCACCAACAACACTAACATTTTACTAACATCTTTATTGGTTCTGATTTTTTCTGGTGCCATCATTAAATAATTTCAGTTTATTTTTTAGTTTATTTTGGTTTATTTGTGAATTAATTTCGGTTCATTTGTGTGTTAATTTTGGTTCACTTGTGAATACAAAATTTTGTCAATACTTATTAGCAGCATCAAGTGAACCGAAATTAACACACAAATAAACCGACAATTAACCATAAATAAACCGAAATAAATTAAGAAATGAACCAAAATTATTTAATGATGGCAGTAGAGAAAATTAGAACTAATAAAGACGTTTGCAAAATGTTAGTGTTATTGGTGATAACAATAAAGAAGAAGAAGGAGGAGGAGGAGAAGGAAAAAGAGGAGAAGAAGAAGGAAAGAAGAAAAATTTGCGTGTGCAAATTTGGAAAAAGAAGAAGAAATACGAGGAGGAGGAGGAGAAGGAGAAGGAGAAAGAAACGGAGAAGGAGAAAGAGAAAGAGCGCATGATTTGAAAAATTATTATAACAACTTAAACAGATTTGGATAAGTATTTTGTTTAGATGTAGAGCTTTATTTTTTTTGAATTAGTTATCATTCATTTATAAATTTATTTATTTAT
>NC_029789.2:31102922-31127467 GCF_000816755.2 Arachis ipaensis
AGCGAATTATTTTTTTGAACAAATAATAAGTATATATTATAATAGATATTTATTGAAGTGCTAGGTAAAGTTAATATAATGGAACTCGAAAGTATTCGTTACAGGAATTTTAATTCAAACAGTAGTTAAATACATATTAAAATAAATCGAAAAGTTAAGGTTTTACTACTGAATTATAATATGATTATAAGGTTAGTAAAATATTTAGTAATAGATTATTATTTATAGTCCTGGTGTATTCGTGGTCCACATGAAAAACTGTAATATAATTATAAGATTTGTAAATTTTTTGGCATGGCATATCACTCCTGACTCATCAGCATGTCAAAAGTTCAGCCCATGAACATTCTAAACTTAATCACCTAATCACACTTAATTAACCATCTTTTCCCAACAGAAAAGGGGATACATTTGGCTGCATCACAGTTGTTTCATCAACCCTATCACTGTGGTTAAAGGTTACTTGCATGCATCCAAATCACAGCTCGTCACGTAGTGTCTTCACATGTTAATTCCCGCGGTCAGCATCGCAGACTTTTCCAAAAAAATAAAGCAGATCTACAAATCAGATGAAAGAAGAACGAAAAGATGCATCAACGGTGATAACATAGGACATTCGCAAGATGGTGGTTGCGAACAACCTTCTTCAGGCCCACAGTTGTGATAGTGTATCCAACTGAGAGAGAGGAGAAGGGAGGAAAGGAGGGAGAGAGACCTTGTTCCTAGAGGATAAAGGTGAACAATAACAAAGATGAAGAAGAAGAGAAAAGAGAGTCCTTATTCTTGGAGGAAGAAAGTGCACGGAGAAGAAAAGAGAAAAATGAGGAGTTAAACCTCAAAGTAGTCCCTGAAGTTACCCTTGAGCTTCATAGTGATCCGTGAACACTACAAGAAAAAGGCGTATTTGTAACAAAAAATATTGTTACAAAACGTCAAAATTTTGAAATAAAAATTTTTTGTAACAAAAAAAGGGTCCATTGCAGTAAGTCCCGTTACAAAAAGTTTTTGTAACGAAAAATGGAACTATTACAATTCAGTACCATATTTTGTAACAATTTTTTCTGATACAAAAAACCAAAAACCGTTACAAAAGTGATAACAAATTTTGATTTTGAAGGTATTTTTCGTGACAGTCAAATTTTTTCCTATCAAAAAATTTTGTTACAAAATGTAACATGATTTTGTAACATTTTTTTTTCTTTAGTTATGAAAGCAAATTAATTATTTTGTAACTTTTTTTATTACAAATTACATGCATAATTTACTAAATTATTTTTTAAATTAACTAATATATTAACGATTTTAATAAACAAGTTTACATGTATATAATATGCAAAAACATACATAAGTCAAACAAGATCCTTTTAACTAAAATTGTCTTGAAACAAAATAACATTAGCTATTGAGTACATTGATTAGTTCAACCAAAACATAAAAGTTCTAACATAAAAGTTCAACCAAAACATAAAAGTTCAACCAAAACATAAAAGTTCTAACATAGATTAGTGTCTCTATGCATCAAAACATTCTTGAGCCCTCAAGGTAGCATATGGTAACCATTTCAGCACTCCTGTAAATAAAAAAAACCGAAACAAAAAAGTTAGAAACAAGATATAACACTAATTATAATTTTTTCACTAAGTTTTTTCCACTAACTTACAGGAATGGTGATTAATTTGCCTTCAGGGCTCCACACAGCCTGCAAGTTTTTCCTTTCCTTTTGCAAAGAATGCAAATCTCTCTTGTACTTCCCCAATCTCAATCTATGCTGCACCAACAGAAAATTCAATATAGTATCAAGCTTATATTCTATCCTTTAACTCCCCTCCCTATAAACTCCCATATACCGCATATTGCAGTAATTTATCCCTCAAGAAACCCAGTCCAACATTTTTTCCCAAAAAAAAAAGATAAACCCAATCATAACATTACAAAAACTCTGCTCCATGACACCATGAACACAAGATCAAACATGCAAAATAACATAATATAAACTTCAATAATGCTTTTCATGCTTTTACACTCACAAAGTTCCATACAAAGAAAGTGAGATTCATGTCAAAACACCAAATTGAGATTCATGTCAAAACACCAAATTATAGCATAAAAGACAAAGCACCATATCTCTTTTACTTTATTTGGCATTTTTAGTTCTAGCCATGTTTCAAAACATGACAAAGCATTCCCTAACCATAGCTACACCAGACTTTTTCTCCTTCAACGCTGCTCCCAAAATACTCTATGAAATCTTGCATATGAAAAAAGAGACAGTGGACAGTTTTTATGACCTCTCCACACAAAATACAATTTGAGAACTCTTCCAAAATAATGTCAAGTCTAGCCAACTTTTCCCTTGTAGTGAGTTTTTCATGCAAAACAAAATATATATACTAGACTTTATTCAAAGTTAAAAATATGTAGATAAATTAGGGACAAGATGTGAAAGATAATATTACAAACTATCAAAAGAAAAATAACATGTTATTCTCAATAACAATTATTTATCATAAAGCAGCATAATATAGGGACAAGATGCAAAGCTTCATAGTGCACACTTAATAAAGGAAAAGAAAGCTAAGAAACACACAAGTCAACATGTTTGCAATATCAAAGTCCTTTCAGGTAAACAAATAATGTAAATCATCCCCCTCCCTCAAACAAAAGCTCTTTATCACTTGGTGCAAAGCAGCCAAAGTGGGATGGTTGACAGAAACATAAATGGGAATGGAAATAAGAATAAGATGAACCACAAAATTTGATTCTTCTCATATTTTTACAGAATCATACTATAAAGTTTCATAAGACAGATTTAACATGTGATGACAACAAAATCGATCATCTCACAATTATAACAATATATAATATATGCTGATTACTTATCCAGTAACTTAATAATAAATTTGAAATTCAAGATCATCTTTAGAGTTAGGACAAAAGAAAAAGAAAAACTCTGACAACAAGATAATAGCTCACTTCCTACACGCACAGATGCACTAGGCCAAATCTGATCAAGCTAAACACAACATTGAATAATTAAATAAACACAATACTGAATAAACACAACAAGAACAATTTCATAATTAAATAAAAAAAATACAACATGTGAACAACAAGAACAGTTCCATAATTACTGTACAACAAAATAATCTAAATTACTCATAACAGAAAAACCTAAAAATATCATTACTCATAATAATAACAGTTCAATAATCTTCAATAATGTTCACTATTCATCATCAGTAATAAACTCATTCTTCAGAATGGCATGAATTAGAGCTTGCAGCCAAAAAGTTCAGAAGAAATCAAAGTTATGGTCTTTAAATCACAAAAGAAATTTCATCCCCAAAAATTAAAAATAATAAGAAACTTGATATTAAAATGGAAAAGGAGGGGTTATTGGGGTTTACACACTCAAGGGCTGCTTCTCCCTGCTGGCGCAGAGACGACATCACGGCTTCGGCGACGGCGGTTGGGCAGTGGCGGAGCCTCGGCGGCAACGGTCTCATCCTTCGCGGCACGATTTCTCTATCACGATATCTCCTCTCTCAACGGCGCTCTCTCCCCTGGCTCGGCAAGACAACGGCGAAACGGGAAGCTCCTTGCATGCGGCAGTCTGGCGGCTTGAACAGTGACGATGGTGGCTGGGCGCGACGACGACTCCTCTAACAGCAGGCTCGCGACAGGCACGACGCGCTCTCTCTCTCTCTCTCTCCTTGGCACTTGCCCGACGGCGCCTTCTCTCCTCTGGGTGTGACACGACGGCGCGGCGACAGTGATGTCCGCCGGCATCGTCCTCCCCTCCTTCCCCCTCTCCTTCTCTTCTTTCTCTTTCCCAGTTTCCCCTATTTCTGTTTTCCTTTCTCTTACTTTCCTTTTCGCTGGACAAATGTGTTTTGGGAAGGGGGGTTGGCGGCTAGATTTTATTAATTATAAAATCTTTGAATTTTGTGACAAATAAATAACTTGTTACAAAAATATTGTATTTTGTGATAAATTAATTTCTTGTTACAAAATATTTAGAGCTTTTGAGACAAATAGATATTTTGTTACAAAATATTTTAAATTTTTGCAACAATATAATCTTTTGTTACAAAACACTATAACAATTTGCAACAAAACAACGATTCGATACGAAAGCCAACATAATTTGTAACAATAACTAATTATTGTTACAAAAAAAATCATAATTTGTAACAATTTTAAATTTGATACAAATTTTTTGTTACAAATGTTTCATTTTCTTGTAGTGGAAGTTAATAATTACTCATATTTATCCCTGAATTTGCACTCCGAGAGTCAGGCTTGTCCATCCGGAAAATTTCGTCCACCTGGCGCAACTGAAAAGCTGAGTTGGACTTGTTGGTGACACGCTGTCAGAAAAACGGCTAGCTGACGTGGTGCCATAAACTGTTTTGGTTCAATTTAGTCCCTAATGTGAGGTTAAAAATCCTAATCCCCAATTTTAAAGCTTGACTCTCTTCTCTTATCTTGTCCATCACAACAGAGCTGACTCTCTTCTCTTCCTTCTCGTGCAGTGTCTTCTCCATCTTCAAAACCACATGGTTATGGCTAGCGCGAGCAACGCAGCTGGGAGCTCGAACAACCCACGATCATTTAGAAGCATCATGAGGAGAATGAATAGAAATAGAGATTCGCGTTTGCAAGAATAGTGTGGGTGCGGGTCGAGACCAGTGTTGCAATGGTCAGCGACGGATTCTAATCCACAGAGACCGTTTGTGGGATGCCCAAACGACAATGTAAGTTGTTGCTGTTGTTGTTTGCTGTAATTCTGGATATAAACTTGGTTGATTCACTTTTTGGGTACAAACTGTAGGTAAGAGGTGGTGTGGGTTATTCCTGTGGGTAAATAAAATTCTGGAAGAAGATGCGGTAACATGTGATGGTAGAACAAGCTCTTCAAATGACAATGAAGAATGGAAGACGAAGATTGCTTAGAAACTTGGAAGATTAGAGTCTGAAGTTAGGGTTCTAAAAATGGGGAAGATTTTGCTGTTTGCATTTATGCTGTTGCTGATTACAGTAGTTTTGCTTCTCTTAAAGTTGGATAGGCAACAGGGTCAATTGTATCTAGCAAAAAACAAGTGACATGTGATATGCATATGTTGTTCATGTACTTGTACCTGTTCTTTTGTTTGAAAGAAATGCAGATTAAATTGTTTGACATCACTGTGCAACAATAATTTGGAAATTGAATAAACAATATGTTATATGTATATTTTTGTTCCTGCACTACTAATGAATTCATCTAATGGAATTAATCTTAATTGCATATCAGAGACCAAAATAGAACAAAAAATCTGACATCTCAATTCAAGAAAGTCATAATCCATATTCATAATGTAGAAAACACACCCAAAATAGTCATTATAGAGCCAGAACAATGCTCACCAAGTATATCAAAGTTCTCAACGTATTTACCTCATAAGTTTTGAACACTAAAATCTCCAACACTAGGATCCTAATTAAGAAAGCATACATTTTCATCAAAATAGATAAACAAAATAATCTGATCCTAAACATAATAATCCTAGTCTTCATCTTTTGTATCTGGGTGATCTGAATCCAGGGTTGGGCACAAACTTCATGAAGTTTTCAAACCTTGTAACGGTCCCTTGTATTGCACCTTGCATAGGATTAACGGATGATTCCTTGCTGGTTGACTGCTTGCTGGTGGGGTGGCAGTAGGTGGGGTGGTTGCTGTTGGTTTACTGCTTCCTAAAGTTGATTTTTCTTTTTTGGATAACTTCCTTTTGGGAGGGAGTTTTGGTGGCCTCACAGGAGAGGGCAAAACCTATTAGTGAAAACATCTAAAATAGTTAGTAAACTGGATAAGAACATGCATATAATAAAATAAATGTCATCTAATTTTGTGAACCTATTGAGAGTCATCGGTTTCTGCCAAGGGTGGTTGACTAAATTCAAGCTGAATTTCAGTAGGGGATTGTGGGACAAGGGTGGCTTCATCATCATTAGCCTTACCTTTACCATATGGAGCAGATTTGGCCTCACCTTCACCACCATTAGCAGCAGCAATAGCCTCATCATCAGCAGCTCTCTTTGCACAGTTTCTTTTGGTGTGTCTTGATTCACCACAATAACGACAGTAATCTTTTTTATAAATTCTTTTCATCTTGGTCTTCTGCTTCTTACTTCCACTTGACTCCTCATCTGCATCCTTTCTTCTTTCTTTTTTTTTTAAGTGGACCTGGCTTCTTTCTAAACTTTGGTGTTTGTGGTCTGTTATATGGTGACTTTTTCCATAGTGCTTGACCTAGAATTGAATTGATATGGAAGGCATATGTGTTATTATATGCTTCCATTGTCAACCACTGATAACAAAACTCATCTGGTCTTTTACCAGCCCTTGCCAATGCAGCACAAGTATACACACATGACATCCCTAAACAGCATTAACACAACAACAAAGATAGCAATAATAAGCTAACTATAATATCAGATAATAGTAATAATAATAATAAGATAACAATAAACAAGTAAAAGAATATTACCATTCAATTGCCAAAAATCACATGTGCATAGCCTCTTTCCCAAATCCACAACCATGTTAGTTGGCCAGCCATGAACTTCGAATTTCTCATACTGTGTCACCAGACCACATCGGGACTAACTTTTTGACTCCTTCCTTATCTTTTCTAACCTGCTGCGCTGTATAGGAGGTAGAATCCCAGTGTTCGAGTTAATCTTGACTTTGTTCCTAGTGATGGATCTTATTGCATACATCTTGACTTCTTCTAAGAGTGTAATAATAGGCTTGACTCTAGCTTCTTTGATCCTAGAGTTGTAGACTTCACAAGTATTGTTGTAGATATTGTCTATTTTAGGTGTATTACTGAAGAAAGTCCTGCTCCAAGAGTCCGTAGGCCACTTGTTCAAATACTCCCAAGCATCCTTATTAACCATTTAACCCTCTCAATCTTTGTTATGGAGACTGTTTTTTAGGTAGGAATAGTGGTGTCATTTGGTTCAGAAGTTGGAGTAGATGGTGTTGTGGTGGAAATTGGTTCGACTGTGACATTGGTGGTGGGGTTTGGGGTGGGAATAAAGTCTTGTATTACCATCAGCTCCTTGCCTTTGGTTGACACTGGTTATGCTTCCTCACTATACAAAGGTTTCGAGACTCTATGTTCGTAGTACACATGAATAGCCTTTGTTTTCCTGAGCAAGGTAACACATCTCCAAAAGCTCCTTATCATCTGTTATAGCCCTTAGACCATTTTGTAAAGGCCTGTAGGCACCAGCCACCATGTTTGAGTTACCTTGTCATAACTAATATTCTTGTGGTAGTCTCGAACAAAAAAGGCATTCAGTGTGTCTATATCAACTCCTGACAACTCAAAAACCTCTTCACCGCTGTAAGATATACTTCCATCAACTTCTGTGATAAATGACCCTCCATGGTGAAATATAATGGTAATCAAATGATCACTCATTTGTAATTTAAATTTTTTTTTGTTATATCAGACTCATTAACTTCAACCACATTACCAAGTTAAAAACTCCATAACTAAAATATAACACCCTATTGTCAACTGTAAATGTAATAAATCCTAGGACATAAAAAACAAGTTTCATGTTAACAAAAATTTCCTAATCAGTCTATAATTTTATTGGCCTAACCACTAAGAAACCTAGTTTTGATCAAACCCTAGCAAGTAGCACAAAACACAAGCATGCATACCGACACATTACACTTGAAGAAAACGTATTCACCCATTGTAAATATTAAATTAACAACAAATATAAAAAAACAGAGCTTTACCACATATTTATCTCTTTTTTTGCTTACTTGTTTCAGAGATACCAGCCTTCACAACTCTCTGTCTGATGCAGATGATGAAACCGGTCCTCTAGAGCATGGGTTCTCGATGGAAATTGCTCCGGTAACTGCAATGGCATCGACGCCAGTGATCAGGGTAGCGGAGAAGAAGAGACCTGCTTGTGTTGTGTTTTGAGAGGGGAAGACAATACGTTAGTGTAACGTTGAGAGAGGGAGGTTTTGAGCATAAAACGACGCCATTTTATGTCATTTTGGCGCCACACCAAATACTACGTCGTTTGCGTTTTGACAGCGTGTCACCAACGAGTCCAACTCAGTTTTTCGGTTGCGTCAGGTGGACGAAATTTGTCGGAAGGACGAGCCTGAGTCTCAGAGTGCAACTTCAGGAATAAATATGAGTAGTTATTAACCGCAGGGATCACTATGAGACTCGAGGGTAACTTCAGGAGTTACTTTGAGGCTTAACTCGAAAAATGAGGCAAGGATAAAATAGTATAAAATATAATTTTATTTGTGTTTTAAGTAAAAAATATGTGTCTTATCTTTTTGAAGAGACATAAATTACATGTATTTTATGAGTATTCATATGTAACCGTATCTCTCTTAATTTTGTGTCTTAATAATCAAACAATAAACCCTAAACCCTAAACATGTATATTCGTGTCTATGTCTTTGTGTCTTGTGTTCAAAAAGACAAAAACAAATGCTACCTGACAAAATAGACAATAAAATAAAATGAGGTTGAGGACTTGAAACTTATAAAAAAGGTAACGGATAAAATTGAAAAAAAAAATTAAAAATATTTTTAATTTTTTATAAGACAAAACAACCTAACCCTCGTCCTTTTCTCCAAAACAAAATTCTAATTTTTACCTTCTGATATTTCATCCCACACCCACACGACACACCCACACCCTTCCTTTTCCCTCAGCAGCCGCCAAAATCCTCCTCCCCTCACAATACCCTGACACACAAACACACACACGACACCATACATACGCGCAGAAAGAAGAGAAGGAAAGGAAGAAGAGGACGACGCCGGCGGAGGGGCATCGTCGTCGCCATCGTTGAGGGAAACCCAGGAAGAAGACGCGACCCAGTGACACGCGAGGAAGGGGGAGGAGCTTTCGCCGCCGTCTCCGTCGCGTCTGTCGTCGCCATTGGTTGAGTTCGTCGCCGTCGTTGTCGCTGGTCTGGAAGGAAGAGAGCGCGCGAGAGATCAGAGAAGGAAGAGAGGGCGACGGCGCTGTTCAGTGGGGGAGGAAGAACTGCGACGACGAAGGGGTGCAGGAGTCCATCGCCGTCACTGCCGAGCTGCCGTCGACGTTCCACACCGCCGTTGAAGTCAGCCTCGTCGCCGTCGAACTCGTCAGAAGCTGCTACCGTCGTCGTTTGGGTCTGACCGAAGAAGAGGAGGTGACGGTGGTGGATGTTGGCGCTGCTGCTTGCGACAACAAGCGGCTTCGTCGCCGCCGAAGCTCTTTGCCTCCGTTCTGCTCGTCAGAAGTCATCATTGGAGCTGCTGTTGCTCCATTTCTTGGTTCTTCTCTAAGTAGTAAGTTATTTTGTTCCGAAAATCCGTTTAGTCGCTGTTCCGTTATATATTGCTGAGGTTTTTGCGGCGCAATTGTTATAGAGTTGAGTTTCGGTTCTTGCATGTCACGATTAGAGTTGCTGTTGTTGCTCTGAAAGCGGAATGGAGCTGTGGTTGCGGCTGCCGCTGTTGCGGGCTGGGAGAAATAGGGGTTTTGACGCGTTGGTTTTGTGAGTTTGGACGAGTTGAGGTAGGAATTTTTTCTTAAAACTCATATTATTTCTAAGAATTGTTACAAGTTAATATTAATGCGAAAAATGTATTTTTATGATTTCGTAAGTTTTATGGATTAAAATGAGCTATTCGGGATGAATGAAGTTGTTTGCTTGATGGATATATTGATTGTTTGAGAAGGTTGTATAATCTGGTTAACTAATTGATTTTGTTGAGTTGGTGATTCTTGAGTTGGTCTCTTGATTTACTGGAATTGATTGGTTGTTGAAATTTGTTATGTTGATTCCTTGATTTGGTGTTGGATTGAAATTGGTTTGATTTCGAAATGGTTTGACATCGAAAATGGTTTGATATTTGGAAAATTGGATTGTGTTTTATTGGGAAATGATTTGGTTTTGAATCCGTTGAAAAGGGTTGAGAAATGGTTTGAATGGGACCCGAGAAAGGTGGTAAAGTTCGAGTTTTAGAGGAGTTGTTGCCAAAATTTTTATAAGCATTTAAGTAAAATTTAATAATGAGAATTTAACTATTTTGGGTTTTGATTAATTATGAAAGGAAGTTGAAGTTGATTTAGGGTTGGCCTTTAGTGGCTTTAACCTAACCTGAATATATCACAATTTATTGCAAATATGCTTTTGTAGGTGATTTGATATTTCAAGATCTTAAGTGCAATCTCAATACAAACTGTTTTTCATTGGATCTTAGTGGATCTGTCCATTTTCATACATATTAGGAAATTGTGTTGTACAAACAGAGATCGAGTTTACCGACAAAAAAAATATACTGAAATTATTCACCTTAATGCATGCATCAATGTAATCAGTTTATAGCATTCATATAATAGCCAAATGTTCTTGTTCTGTGGGGTGTTTAGGACTGATAAAATCTGCAAAGAGAAACCGTTGTCTATAAAAAACAATGAGAAATGTTATAGGGTTAGCAAAATTTATTGTTTTTGGTTATTATTTTTAGTTATCAGTTTAATTTTTTACTTTCATATTTTGCATCTTAAAAATTGTTAACTTAAAGTACCTAAATACTAGCTTTTTTACCTTCATATTTTCTGTAACTGCCTACAATAATAAATCCATCTCCAACCAAGAGATCGAGCTAAAAACTTCTTTCGAGGAATGAGCAAAACCTGGTCATTTCTCAAGAGAACAATAACTAATGGACCCAAGGATTTGGAACCTACATGCTGATACTCATGATTTCGATAGCTATACCAGTGATTTAGAGAAGATTTTCCGAATGTGTTTTGTGGAACTCTAAGATAGCGTGAGTCTGTGTTACACGGTTGGAAAAGGATGATGGAATTATAAAATGACAAAATAAAAAATTAATTATCAAATTTGTAACTTCTATGATGTGTCATTTTATTTGTTCACCTTACTAATTTGATCTATTTGATTAGGGTTTGTAGAGAATGGAGAAGAAAAAGGATTAGAATATAGGTTAGACTTGTAAGGCAGTTAATTAGTATGAGTTTGACCTATAGCTTGTTATAAACTTATTTCAAGCGCAATGTCTAGTCTGTTGTTGAATTTGACCTGGGCTAAAATTTAAAAGGTCTCACAATTTGGGGTGGCAAACGGGCCGAAGTCCGTCGAGCCGGCTCGCTTAACTCACCAAAAAAGGCTGGCCAGGCTAGAGTTTTGAAAAATCCACCTAACCCGCACTGCCTAACCCACGGGCTTTGGTAGGCTTCGGTGGGGTGGAGCCGGCTAGTCCACTGGGCCCACCATTTTTTTTTGCTTTAAGGCCTAAAACGAAAACTATCCAAATCCATAAACCCAACTACCCAACTCGGAACAAATAATCCTGTCCATAAATACAATTCACTCCCATCAAGCTCTCCTCTTACCCATCTCACCCCTAACCCTACTCACAAGCTCACAATTCACAAGTTTGATTTGGAATGTTTGTATTTTACTTAAGTTCTAACTTGGATAATGTTTGATTGATTAGAAATTTGGATAATGTTTAATCGATGCTTTGGACAATGCTTATTTTGATTTGTACAATGCTTGTTTGATTATTTTGTTCAAAAAGCCTGGTTGAAGATTCATTTATAAGAAATTGAGAATTATATGAATTTAGAAATCATAGGTTTATTAGAATGTTTGTGAATTGAATTTTTATTCCAATGTTTAATGGCAGGGAGGGGTAGAGATTTGGGACTGCCTCGCTAGGCGGGGCGGGGCGGAGTTGGCGGGCTTTTGGTGGGGCAGGCTAGCCCGCTTGCCACCCCTAGATACCATTATATTGATAGAAAAAGATCTTTTTTCAACGAAAAAAAAGATTTTTTTTTTATTTTTTGGCCTGTTTGACAAATTTTTAATAGTAAAAGTAAAAGTAATAAAAAAAAATATTTTTGAGAAATTACAATTTATATTTTTAAAAAAGATTTTAAAAAAAAAAAGATGGTTTTCACCAAGGTTCTAAAACCAAACTGGTCATCGAACTATTTTAGTTACTGGTTATTAGTCCAACCGGTTCAACCGTGGTTCAACCGAAGGAATCGTTTTATAGTAAAATAGTAACTAAAATATATATAAACACAGTTTTAACAAAAATTTCAGCATAATTTCAAATTTTTATAAAGGTTAACCAGTGAAGTAAGTCAACTAAATCAGTACAGTTTTATACAACAATAATTAACCCCATTTTCCTTTTCCAAAATCCCATGGGTTATCAATAGTTTTTATCATAAATACCTCATTTTGTAAACATGCCTTCTGTTTCAGTTCTTCGATGAATATATATGACGAAGAATATGTTATAAAAATAACTGAATAAAATAATATAAAGCATAAAATCCTCAATGAACTATGTATAAACCAAATTTGTCAATACTTCATTTTGTGCTAGTGCTATAACTATTTGCATCTCAACATGTTTCTGTTACACAATATATGAATTTTTTTGGAGTTATCCAGTGTTAAATAGGATAAGTTTATACAGGGTTACTCTTTCCTTGTTTTTGTACGTGCATTGATATCTTGATGTTTCTCTGTTCTCACAATTTCACTATCAGATCAGCCCTATGCTTCTTCCTCGTGATCCTTCATGTCATGTCTCTTTCTCTCATTGGTCCATGGCTGCTGGTTCACTTTCTTGGAATGTATCAGCCTTGTTCTTCTGTTGCCGCCAATCATCTGTCACTGTGGTCGCAAAAGAACAGCGAATTGGGATCCGCAAATTGGTATGTGCCACGTAAAGAGATGGGCCATAACTATGTAAAGACTAAAGAACTACCCTTTATGCCAATTGACATTTTCCCTCTCATGTTATTTGAACAGGTAATCTTGCAGTGTAAAGGCCTGGATGGCTATAGAGACCGTTCTTCTTTTGCAAAAAAATCTGACATTGTTTTTCATGATATGAATGTTGATGATTGCCTGCCCAAAATGTCTACTTTGTCTGCAGAGTTGTTATACTATGCAGAGAGTGGCTTCATTCCTCAAGCGCACACTATATGGGAGCAACTTGTTAACAGTTCTTTTGTACCATCAATTAAATTCATCTCGAAATTGTTTGATGGTTATGAAAAGCACAGGAATTTCAACGGCGTGCTTGAGATTCTACATTATGTCAGTTGGAGAAATTTTGGCATATTACCTCATGTTTACTCTTTGGCTATCTCATGCTTTGGAAGAGGAGGACAGCTTGAGTTGATGGAAGAAACCGTAGAGGAAATGGTTTCGAGGGGTTTCCGTATCAGTTCCAAGACTGGTAATGCTTTCCTTTTGTATTACTGTATTTTTGGTTCTTTGAAAGAGATGGAGAATGCATATGCACGCATTAAGAGATCTGGATTTATGATAAACGAGGAAGCAATCAGGGCCATGGCCTCTGCATATATAAGGGAGAGAAAATTCTATCATTTGGGTGAGTTCCTAAGAGATGTGGGTCTAGGCAGGAAAAATGTGGGGAACCTTTTATGGAATCTTATGCTACTTTCTTATGCTGCCAATTTTAAAATGAAAAGCTTGCAGCGAGAATTTCTTAGAATGGTGGAAGCTGGGTTCCGGCCCGACATTACAACCTTTAATATTCGTGCTCTGGCCTTTTCAAGGATGTCTTTGTTCTGGGACCTTCACCTTAGCATCGAACATATGGTAGATGCAAAAGTGATCCCTGATCTGGTGATATATGGCTGTGTAGTTGATGCATACTTGGATAAAAAGCTCGGAAAAAACCTGTACTTTGCTTTAAACAAGTTGAACTTGGATCATTCTCCGCAATTATTAACTGATCCACTTGTGTTTGATGCTTTTGGTAAAGGGGACTTTCATACGAGTGCAGAAGCATTTTTGGAGTTCAAGACGCACAGACAGTGGACTTACAGGGTTCTAGTACAAAAATATCTTAAAAGATATTACCGGAGAGACCAGATATTTTGGAACTACTAATTAATTGGCAGATGTTTTATACTGTACAATGTCTGGCTAGGATGTTAGTTAGAATAACTAGCTGAGTTGCAGGCTTGCAGTTTCGGCAACAAATCGACTTACTTCTGTGTTTCCGTTATGACAAGAGCTAAGTCTTACTTGTAAATAACATGTAGTTAACTTGAAATAAGCTTTCACTAATCAAGGATTCACTTGAGTCGATGTTTAGTTAAATATAATTTAATTTGTTAGTATAATTGATGGTGTGATAACATTAAATCATTTTTACAAACGTTAGGGATACAAATAGGATGATTTAAACGTTAGGAACACAAATAGGATTTATTTCAAATGTTGGAGATAAAAATGATATTTTATTTTTTTATTTATGTGGACAATCAATGCATTCTGTTGGATGTGTCTAATGGCTGAACAACACATGATGAGCCGAAAGATCTTTTCTTCTACCAACAAAGCGTAATGGTTAACACCTTAACAACACTTCAACTTTAATTTACCAAGATCAAATGGAAGACAAAAATACTCTATTAATGCTGTTTCTGGATAGTGAATTCTACCTTCTAAGCAATGCAATGCAACATATGAGAAAATGCTTTCTATTAATTAGCCTATTAGGCCTTTCTGCGAATTAGTGGCATGTATGGATCCATATTCAGTTCCGAAATCATGGGGTTGAAGTTGGTAAATACATTGGATGAGGTATGACTGACTTAATGCTATTTGTATCCAAAAGCTGGTTAGATCCTATCTTCTTTTTGGAATTTAAATCATCTAAAGTGAGTAGATTGGTAAAGTGATATAATGAGGGATTAATTATCATTAAATTAATAACTTCTATTGTGTGAGCTCTTTTATTTTAATTTAAAAGTGATTAAGCTCTTACTTTCTCACATTACTAACTTTTTCACTTTAAAGGGTCATGACCCTTTTTTTTAAGTTTACAAATAATATTTTTTTTCTTATTTATCTTTTACTTTTCTCTTTATCTTTTCTCGAAAATTTTTTTGGTGACTGAAATAAATTAAAAAAAAAAAAAAGCAAAACAAGGAACTGCTTAAATAGAGGGACAGTCCCGTTTAAGACTACTCTTAAACTCCTCCCAAGGTGAAAGAAGCTCCACATGCGAAGGTTGCAACTTCATCGCCATCTTTGCCATAGTATCTGCCACAGTGTTTGCATCTCTCATAATCAAACGAAAGTCAACACGCCAATTCCAATGCATGATATCTCTTATTTTGAGTTCCAGTGGATCAATAAACCCAAACCCATCTTGAGTAACAAGATTAAATGCTTCCACACAATCCGTCTCACAAATAACATCTCGTTGACCCACATCCCAAGCTAAGAGATATCCTCTCCAAATAACAAACAATTCTCCTTGAAGAATACTATTACTCTCAATCATTCCCAAACACCCCCTTTGCCAGCTCCCATTACAATCTCTAATAACACAAGCAAAACCAACACTATCACCCGAACCAAAATAACTAGCATCACAATTAATCTTAAAAGTACCAATGGATGGGTGATTTCAAAAACCATTTAGAGTAGAGGGAAGAGACATACGTTGTAATTCAAAAATATTTCTAAACTCCTTTTCTGAAGTTAATGCCAGACAAATCACTTTTTCCGGAGGTCAAGTTTCATGGGGATTAAAGATGTCGTTATTCCTTACTCGCCATATCCACCAAAGTCCCGAAAAGAACTTGAACGGATGCTCTCTGCTATGATACAAGAACCAGTTCTTCAAATCCAAAGGATGACAAGAAATATCCAACCTATGCCAGACAAGCTGAGCTTTTGGACAATCCCGAATACAATGTAAAACCGATTCCTGGCTAGAAAGACATCTTGGACACCTATCCGATGACGACATCCCTCTTCTAAAGCGAAAACTTGCAGTAGGAAGAGCCTCCTTAAGACACAACCAAGCCAAAAACTTATGCTTTTTCCGGAACAAGCTGACGCCAAAGCCAAAGCCAATTCTCCCGCTCCTCCCAACCAAACAGCTGTTTACACAACCACAAGTAACCATTGCGTGAGTCATAGACTTTGGCAGCAGACCCACTCCAATACCAACCCACTTCCGAACCTGCTTGTTCATCTGGATTGTAAGAGAGAATATTATTTTTCAGATTTTGAGATAAAGGAGAATAAAGAGTATCCAAATGCCACCTACCAACCGACCAAATATCCTGTATCCGGAGATTCGAATCAGAAATGTGAACATAATCCATCTCATTAGATAACCGTCCTTCTCTCCTCTAGCTAGAAAACCAAAAATTCTGGTTCAAATCTCCAATACACCAAGCAAACCCATCCTTCAACACTTCCCAAGCCTTGCAAAGACACCTCCAAATGGGAGAGTCCTTGTTCTTAGAATAACTAAAACAGTCATATAGAAATGATCGGTATTTGGCATCCAACAATTGGACCCATAGCTTGTTTGGCTGCTGGAAAAAAGTCCAAACTAACTTTCCAAGAAGAGCAATATTTACACAATAAGGATCTCTAATCCCCAAACCTCCATATTTTTTTGGAGTAACCAGTACCTTCCAACTAACAAGATTTAATCCTCTTCCATCAACTTGTCCTTTCCAAAGAAAATTCCTCATCATAGACTCCAATTTACTAATGATTCCTTTGGGAAAAATAGAGACCTGCATCTGGTACGTGGGAATAGCAGCAGCAACAGAATTAACCAAGCAGAGCCTACCAGCCCGATTGAGTAAACTTCCTTTCCAGCTTGCTAGCCTACTCTGAATCTTATCCAGGACACCATTGAAAGCTGAACGAGTCACCCTAGAATGGCTAAGGGTAACTCCAAGATACTTGCCCAAGTCCTGGACAAATCTGATAGAGGATACCCCAGTGAAAACCTCTTTCCTTGTTGCAGAGACATTCTTGGAGCAAAGCGCTTTAGACTTCTCCACACATTAATCTTCATCCCAGATGCTTTGCAAAAATTCTCTAAAACCAACATCACATTTTGCACTTGTCTCTTTGTAGCTTTACAGAATAGAAGCAAGTCATCCGCAAACATTAAGTGGAATATTCTTGGTCCCCCTCTAGAAATAGCAACCGGCTCCCACAAGCCCAAATCAACCTGATGACTAATAAAGCATGCCAATCGCTCCATACACAACACAAAAAGATAGGGTGACATAGGGTCTCCTTGTCTAAGACCTCAGCTAGGAGTAAAGCCATTCAGACGACTCCCATTCCAAAGAATAGATAAGGAAGAAGCAGTGACACAATTCATAATCAAATTAAGTATAGGAATAGGAAAACCAAAGCTCTTAAGGGTATGAGCTAAAAACCTCCAGTCGACTCTGTCATAAGCTTTCTCCAGATCAATCTTAAAGGCCAGTGTGCCTTTCTTTGATTTAGTCTTCTTCATAAAGTGGAGGACTTTTTGAGCAATAATGATGTTGTCAGGAGTTCCTCGTCTCGGAATAAATCCTCCTTGAAGCGGGCCAACAATCTCCGCAAGATGAGGACGAAGCCTATTAACAAGGACCTTCGTGATGATCTTGTAAACTACATTGCAGAGACTAATCGGCCTGAAATCTTTCATAGATACCAGTGATTCAACCTTTGGAATGAGAACCAGTAAAGTCTCCAACATTCTCGGATCAAGAGTAACACCGGAGAATGCCTGCTTAACCATCTTCCAAACATCAAGACCAATGATCTCCCAATATTCTTTAAAGAAGAAAGCTTGAAACCCATCAGGACCCGGAGCTTTAAAAGAGTTCATGTGAAAAACAGCTGTTTTGACTTCCTCCATAGTAACTGGTGCCGTAAGATTATTGCAAGCTTCCTCATTCAGAGAAGGAAGAGGCACATCACCAAGGCAACCCAAATCAACATCATCCAAATGACAGAATAAGCTTTTATAGAAAGACTCTGCTTCTTGACTCAGAACCTTTGGATCAGTTTCCCACACTCCATCCTTGAGAAAAAGGCCATGAATCTTATTATGCTTCCTTCGCGCAAGAGTTTGAATATGAAAAAATCTTGTATTCCTATCCCCGAACCTTACCCAATGCTCTCTGGACTTTTGGAACCATAGGAGCTCTTCTTGCACTAGAGTATTATTATAATCATCAAGCAACTGTTGCTCTTTCTAACGCAAATAAATACTATCCACCACTTCCAAACGCTTTTGTAAATAATTAATCTGCTGCTCTAATTCACATTTCTTAACAAAAATATTTCCAAATACCTTCGAGTTAAACTTTAGTGAATTCTTCTGTACTTCCGAAAGCTTGCCATGAATTCCTCTATTACCAGACCACCATGACTGGTTCACAATATTCCTATACCCAGGATGAGTAGCCCAAGCAGCAACAAATCGGAAAGGTCGATTCCCTTTAGACTGAAGACGACCTTTACAACGCACCAGAATAGGGCAATGATCAGACTGAAGCCTATTTAAAACTTCTGCATAAGCCTCTGGAAAGATAGATAACCAACTACTATTTATACAGACTCGATCAAGTTTTTTTGCCACGTCAACATAATTTTTCACTCTTCTGTACCAAGAAAATCGCCTCCCAGAAATTTGATATCTAGGACCTATTTTGGATTCATATACCATTGTTGAATGGCTGTAGTAGAAAGAAGATAAAAAATAAAAGAGGAAAAAAATAAGTTAACAACATCAGTAAATTTTGAACGGTCAAAAGGGTGTAGAAGACTTCAATTATGTTCTTGCCAAAAATACCCATAGTAGAAGGAAAAAGGGAAGATCAATTTGTGTTTATTGTTTAGTTTTCTCCTGTTGAAACTTCCTTCTGTGAAGAATTTTGTGATGGATTTATAGATTTTTAAAGAAAAAGTATAAAATAATTAAGTAATTCTTTGAAAAATTTTTGTATTGATTTACAAGTTTCTTAAAGAAAAAGTATTAAGTAAGTCCTTGAAGAATTGCAATGTTAGACATATATAATTCATCTTTTTGTCAGGAATCTATGAATTCATCATTGCAATTCCTCAAGAACTTTTTTTTCTTATGAGATCTATAAGTCTTATAAAAAATTTTCAAGGACGCATTTGTTATTTTTTTTTTTCTTAGGGGCTTATAAGTCATAAGATCATTTTAGAATCCTTGGGGCACTTGCTTGTTTTGTTAATCTAAATAATACCTCTATACATACATGCATCCCTAGAGTATAGTTGGCAGTACTTGATCACATATTTCTTTTTCTTCTTCCATTTTATTAGATTAATTAAGTCAACGCTGCATTATTGACATGAAAAATTAAATGGTGATCAAGTTGTTAAATCATAATTAATTATAAAAATATTTGATCATGTAGTGTTTAAAAATTAAAATATGCCAAAGAGAAGTCTCCTCTATTCCGAAGCATACGTTAGTCAACCTACTCACTGGCATCACGTTCCGTCAGAGGCCGCTTAATGCTGGGAATAGGATATCAAATCTTGGTCAAATTAATTTACTTATTATTATATATTATAATTATTTAGAGTTGAATGTGAAGCAATCTGTACTTTGTTATATGTTTAGTTCTGCTTCCTTATTAACTCGTATATATAACTGTACAATGTCATTATTTGAATATAAAGTGTGTTTTACTGAGACATAGTTAATAAGATTGAGCTATGCTGCATGGCGCATGCTATTGTGATGTAGAAAAAATGTACACGAAAGACAAAGTTACCCAGTCGTTATTGCTATCCACGATGTGTCACTTATGATAATCAGAAGCAATAGTAATTTTCCATCTCATTGATTGTTTTTGGAGATAAGGATCAATTGGTTTTGTGATTTTCACTTGATAATAATTTTGGATTCTTGAATTTGAACATAATTAGGTTGATCAATTGTTTTTGGATTCTTGGATTCTTGAGTTTTATAATTGTTAATTAAGTTGATTTGTCTATTACCAATTTAGTTAATTACTTATGTGTCTAGTTAACAAAACGGTAATACAAAGGAAATAAAAAAACACCGTGAAAATCTTATTTAGTATTTATTAATTATTGTAATAATTAATAAATATTAAAAATTTATAGTAATGTTAGGGAGACAAAAAAAAGTGAGAACTTATTTTATTTAATATTCATTAATTATCGTAACAATTAATGAATACTAAATAAAGCAAATTATAAGTGTTTTTGGCTAATATTTTTTTGTTACCAAATATTTCCGAAAAGTTTAATAGCTCACATAACACTAAAGGTGTTAAATTCAATTTGATACCTAATTTTATCGTTTATCGTTTAATGAACTGAAATTTATAGATAGGAAGAGACAAAAGCAAGTCTCATTTAGTGTAATTTCAACTAAATAGACCAAATTGAGCTTTTATCTAATTGTTTTTGGTAAAAAAATTGTAATTTTCAAATTGAAGGCCACACCATAAATCAAATAATAAGTATATGTCAAGACAGTACAATAGTTTAATGTCCATAAATATTTTTTTAAATAAAAATTCATATGCAGCTGATCCAAAATACAATATCTGTTTATATGTCTTGTTAATGATACTTTGGAATTCCAAAACCATTTTACCTCCAAAATACAATTGACTCACATTGATTTTGCCATACCTATAATGAAATGGATTTTCCCGTGCACAAGATAACTGGAATTTAGAAGAGAACCATGGAAGCAAATCCAAGAAACAAAGATGCCAAAATGAATCCCCTACCAGTCTCAACACCATGTTGTGAGTTTGAATGTTCATTACTAGGCTTACCAGGGAAATATAACTGTTGGATCTGCACTTGATCGTCTTGCGAGAGCTCCACCTTCCGTTGTTGCGACGCAACAACAGAAGGGAACATAACCGATTCGCTGTCATCGGTGGAGTGTGAAAGCCCCAGAAGATGCCCAATTTGGTGCATCACAACACTCTCTAAGTCAACTTCCCCCTCTTCCCACTGCATTGTCTTAACATTTGGAAGCACCCATGTTTTAGAGCTGTCCATTACCATGATCCCGAAACTAGAGCCTTCATAAAGTGCTGCCCCAAACTCGTCTCCGATCGTCTCGTTGTTAGAAAGGTCCATGAACACAATCTTGATGTTGGCATCTTTGAATGTTGTCTCTATGAAGTTCAGAATCCCTATAGCATCTGGCCATCGCTGTAATGAATCTTTGAACACATTGGCAATTTTGGGTTGTACATTGTACCTTCAAATTAAATTCGCATTCGCTGTTACCGTTTGTTTGAACAACTTTAATGGAGTGTATGACTTTTCATACTTATAAAAATTAAATTGACTTAGAATTAAAATTTTTATTGGAATTAACAAATAAATAAAGTTTGTCTCACTCAAGATACACAATATTAACTTAACGAAAAACTAATAAAATTTTGTTATTTGTATAATTATTTTGATAAAATAATTAGAAATAATATAAAATTTAAATTGAATTGAAAACAATGATGAGAATAATAAATACCACATTTACTTTCAAACATTATCCATGAAATAACCATGAGATAAGATCCAACAAATATTAAAAATGTGATGAGAGCAATTCCAATACTTTTGAAACTTTGATGTGTATATGAAGTGTAAAGTTTTTATATTTCACTTTATATTGAAAATGATTGATGAATTGATATCAGTATCACTTTAGATAAATAATTTTATTAAAATTAGGGGTAAGTATTGTTTTGGTCTCTAACATTTAGGGTCAGAATCGAAATTGTCTCCAACGTAATTTTTTATTTAGAATCGTCCTTAACTTTTTTTTTCGTATTAAAATCGTTCTTTTAACTTTTTACGGACAAAAATACCCTCCTCCACTACCACCACCACCTCCCTTACTCCCATCAAATACTAATAATTAGATTTAAGAACACTAATAATAACACATTATTCAAATTTAGAAATAACAACATCAAATTCAACAAAAAAATCAACACACAACAAAAATGAAATAAGAAAATAACAAATCAAAATTAGAATCAAAAGCAAAAACAGAAAGAGAAGCAGACACAGAAGCAAAAGAAGCAGACGCAGAAACAGAAGCAAAAGCAAAAGTTCAAGCAGAAGCCGAAGCAAGATGCAAAAGTCGAAGCAAGAAGCAGAAGCGAAAACAGGAAGATGCAGCGGCGAGGCGTAGCAGCGAGGTCAGCGGCGGCAGTGGCTCGCGTCTCCTCTCTCCCTCGCGATTCCCGACGACGGCGGCGATGGCGGCTCCAAACTTTGCCAGCGCCGTGCCCCTCCCTCCTCTCCGTTTCCCCTTTTCCTCCCCCTTTGCGTCCTTTCCCCTCTCTTTTCTCCCTTTCCCCCTTGCGTTTTTTTCTTTTTTTTTTACTTTATAATTTTTTATTAGGATAGGGATAGGGATAATTTAGTAATAAAATTAAAAATGACGATTTTAATACGAAAAAAATGTTAAAGATGATTCTAAATAAAAATTTATGTTAGGGACCGTTTCGATTCTGACCCTAAACGTTAGGGATCAAAACAATACTTACCCCTAGGGTGTGCATGGGCCGGGTGAAACCGGGTTTGATGTGACCCAGACTCAACCCGAAATATATACTGGGCCTATTTATTAGACCCGAACCCGACTCTAGATCCGATGAAATATATACACTTTCGGGCCACGATTATACTGAGTAAAAACCGAGTGAAAACCGGGCAGTTAACATTACATTACCTTGATACCTTCTTATAAGCTAGCGTGTGAAAATATCCAAATTTCCAAAAATCCAACCATTATTTGTCATGGTAAAATTCATTTAGAAAATTATAACAAGAATTAACTCTTCTCTAAAATTAAAGCATAATCATAATCAATACTAATATTGTCTAATAACACCAAATATTTAAATCAATATAAATAACACAATATTATGCATTAGTCTAAAATCTTATGCATTTAAACA
Source organism: Arachis ipaensis (assembly GCF_000816755.2). Classification (NCBI taxonomy): domain Eukaryota; kingdom Viridiplantae; phylum Streptophyta; class Magnoliopsida; order Fabales; family Fabaceae; genus Arachis; species Arachis ipaensis. The sequence goes on from NC_029789.2 coordinate 31,125,804, forward strand.
TAAAATATTAACTTATAGCCTTATAATAACTAATAACACAAAATATTAAGGTTTACAATACTTAAATTCCACGTAAGAATAGCCATCATTCATCACTAATAACACAAAATATTAATTATATATGATGACCGGGCCGAGTTCAGGTGACCCGAAATAATGACTGGATATATTTTTTGAGACTCTTATCCGACCCTAAATCTGATAAAATCATACCAAATTAGTCCCTAAAATGTTCGAGACAAGATCGAATATTCGGGTCGAACCGGACCATGCACATGTCTACTTATCCCTTAAAATTACATATTAGAGTGAAAATTTCTATAATTAATTTTAAATTATTATTTATGAAATATGATCTTACAATATTAACAGAAACGAATGGTATGTAGTAAGTATAAACGATTTTCAATAATTATTCAAATAATATTTATTTACCTGGGGTCGAACCCATACGTGAGGATCTTGGTGCTGTTAGCGAACAACAGAGTCCCTTGAGGCCATGAGAAATTCACAGGGAGGTCATAAGTAACGTTCATATCCGGCACACCGCAGCGCGGCAGCAATATCTGCTGATACGTGTCATTGTCTATGTCTCCGGTGGTGTCCAAATTGAAGAACCGTTGGTAATCCTTAATAGTTGATACCATGTTTTCGTCCATGAGATCAGTGAAGTTTCCAGAAGAACTATTGTTTTGGATGTAGCCATAGGTGTAGAGATACTCTTTCACCAAATGGAGGCCTTCGATTTTCTGTGGCGGCGCACCTGCCGGGGCCGAATAGTAAGGAACACTGCTTTGGTTAGTAACATTGAATTCGAAGTTATGGATTTTAGGTTTTGGAGTTGGTGGTTTCTTGATTCCATCATAGATTTGTAAAGACTTAGTAGCAGTGATGTTAGGTTGTGATGAAGCTACTTGAAGGTCCTTTAAACCTTTATTAAGTGCTGAAACCTGAGGAGTTGGTAGAATTGGAACCGCCGCTTTAACTGCTAGTAATGGAGGAAGGGAAACAAGAAGGATAAGGAGAAAGATGAGCGATGACATTTTGTTAATTAGTGTAAGGAACAAAATAATGATATGCAGCTAATACTATTTGAGAGGCTATATATGTATATCCTGATATGCACATGGAGTATGGGGGAGCTTTTTATTATTCTTGGAGGCATAGTTATTAGAACTGAATCGGTGATCAAATCGATCAGGTTACTGAATTATTAGATTATTGGTTCAATTGGTGGGTTACTAATCAAATCGGTTAATTCGGTATAATTAAATAATTATATAAAATTTAATTATTTTTTATTATAAATATTTTATTTTGTTTTTATAAAAATAATTATCATTTTCAAAATTTATAAATAAAATATGAGTTAATAGTTAAAATCGTCCCTAAAAGATATTTCACTCTCCATTTTGGTTCTCGAAAGACAAAATTAATCGAAGTCATCCCCGAAAGATACACGACTTGGTCACGTTAGTCTTTCCGTCAGTTGGATGATGACGTGGTGGGTTAATGCCACGTGTCACAAGATGATTGGTTGATGTGTCAGATCAGTGACACCTGGCACGCCACGTGTCAGATCACGCCACGTATCACTTGACATGTAAAAAAGTTATTTATAATCAAAATAGTCCTTGAAAGTTTAGACGTAAGTCATTTTCATC
>NC_029789.2:31127512-31129035 GCF_000816755.2 Arachis ipaensis
TATATACTCAAAATTGAAATGTATGTATTTGTTAACCTAAACAAAGTTATATGCTCAAAATCAAAATTTATGTATGTTAACATTAACAAAGTTATACCACTGTTTTTTTTTTTCTACATCTTTTTTTTTCTATTACGGTATTACTTACATATAGGATGTAATGGTAGTGATATTAAAAGAAAAATTATATAATCTATCTCAAATATATGAAACACACAAAAAAATGTTATGATCTTTGCATGTAGTACGCTTAAGAAGTAATTCGTGTAGCATATATAATAACAATAATAATTAAGCAACAAATTTTCAATATTTTGTAAAGTTTGAAATCGAAGCAAAATTTGTGGATCTTCTTGAATTTTGACTTTTAATATCACTACCATTACATCCTATATGTAAGTAATACCGTAATGAAAAAAAAAGATATAGTAGAAAAAAATAGTGGTATAACTTTGTTTATGTTAACATACATAAATTTTAATTTTGAGCATATAACTTTGTTTAGGTTAACAAATACATACATTTTAATTTTGAGTGTATATATTCTATTAATATTAGTAGTATCAAAAAATATTTCAAATTTAATATTATCAAGAAAAAATAAAAAAAATTATATAAGGACTAATTTGATTATTTTTTAAAATTTTAAGAATGAAAATGACTTACATTTAAACTTTCAAGGAGTATTTTAATTATAAATAACTTTTTTATATGTCAACCACGTATCACTAATCTGACACGTGACGTGCCAGGTGTCACTGATCTGACACGTCAACTAATCATCTTGTGACACATGGCATTAACCCACTACGTCATCATGCCACGTGGCACTTAACGTGACACGTCATCATCCAACTGACGGAAGGACTAAAGTGACCAAATCGTATATTTTTCGGGAATAATTTCGATTAATTTTATCTTTCGAGAATGAAATAGAGATTGAAGTATCTTTCAGAAACTATTTTAACTATTAATTCAATAAAATAATAAAAAGTCGGTTAGCTTGGGCCTTGGTGGTACAAGGAGGAATATTTTGATGGGTGGTAGGGTGCATGATGCCATGATGTGAATGGAAGAAATCCACATGCAAGACACCCAATATACATATAGGAAAAGTATAACCACTACCATGTTAACTTCTTAATCCTATTAGTAAGGATATCTTTCTCATGTCCGCCCACCAAACAACTATTGATTAGGTAGAAAATATTTAAATAATTAATTTTCACGTTTTATGTGTAAGTTAAAGTCTGTTCAATGCTTTACTTTAATAAAAAGAAAAAGACGGAGTACAATAAACATGACTAGTTAATCAAATAAAATAACAATTCAATTTATGAAACACAAGATATGTCTTTAACATGACTTATAGCAATAAAAAAAACATATCATCAGTTGGATGGTAATTCGTAGAAATCCACTTCGAAATAACAAAAAATATGAAAAAACTCTTCGGTAAAGAAGAGGGTTTTAAAAAGGAAATTTAAAAAACTTTTTTTTAATTAAAAAATAGAAATAGTGAA
>NC_029789.2:31130150-31153223 GCF_000816755.2 Arachis ipaensis
ATTATAATGAAATAAAATAAATTTTAAAGTTAATTATATTTTATAAAATTATTCAACTAATTTGACCGTCAAATTTCTTGTCCATACTACTTGTTTCGAGAATTATCTGAAACGTTGATTTTAGGCCTAAACGTGAGGTCCAGGTACCTTCGTGTGACAGCGTCCGACCTTCTTAGTGCGAGGTGCCGCTTGTCCAAGTTCTTCATGAGGAGGTGAGGGATAGTACCTGCAAGAGATTCCGATACTTAAGTTAGCAAAGGCTTTAAGTAGGTTTTTAGTAGAGTAGAACGTGTGTTATACCTGGGAGATGCCAGTGTATTTATAGTAGAGTAGATAACCACCTTTGTTGGAGTAGTTCTATCTTTTCTAATAGATAAGCGTTCCTTTTATCTTGAGAGTTTGTTGGGATCTACCTTCTAGATGAGGTAGAGATAGTAGGAGAGACTTAAGGAGGCAGTTACTTGTTAGGTCAAGCAGAGATAGACTTCTATATCGTTGTCCGACCTCTTTAAAGATGTTGGGCTTATCATGAAGTTCACCTTTATTGGTGGGCCCTTTCGTGCTATTGGGCCTGGCTTTCATTCTGCTATGCCAGGGTATGAACAGTGTCCCTGCTTGAGTCTGTTCCTTTTATAGGTCAGGCTCAAGCATTCTGTGACTTCTGCTGTGGACGTCGGGTGTTAACCTTGTCGGTATTACCCAACGTCTTTTGAATTTTTGAACGTTGGTGGAGCTTTAATGACTGTTGAATAATGCGTGGTAGTTGCTCCTGGGGATTCGTGCACGCTTAAAGAGGAGTGAAAGAGCCGTTTTTGATTTATTGTCCCTTATAAAAGGGACTTTTCGGCTTTTCTTTTCCTTTTTTGTTGTTTCTTAAAGACTGTTTTACTTTCTTCTTCACCAAAGTACTCCTTTGTGTCATTTGGACCATTTCTGTTAGCTCGAGATTTCTCAATCTTAGTGTTTGAAGAGTTTTTTGCTTTCGTTGGCGTGAAGGGGGTCGTTCGTGTTTTGCTGTTTTTTCCTGATTGTGTGAGACTTGCTTGCTGTTGGGTTTGCTTTTGCTGTCTTTGCACTTTCTTTTTGTTATTTTGGAGAAAGTTTGTTTTGATGTGGAGCGTTTGAGAAGACAAAACGTTTGTTACCAAAAGATTTGAAAGACTCTCTTCTTTTCTTGAAAGAATCTTTGTTTGTGTTCGTGTAGCTGTTTATCTTTTATGCACTGTACTGCCCTTAATGGTGCCGCTTTTGAGATAATGTTGTGTCGAAAGAGGCGCCATTGGGTTGCTTTGTAGAAAGATTTTGAAAAGAATGGCTTTCCCTTGATTTAGTTGTTTTACCCGACTTCTTTGGAATGATGTCCGATTTATTTGGTAATGGTCTTCTTTTTATTTTTTGCATTTGTAGGTGTAGCCTTTATGTCTCGCCATGTTATTAAGAATATGTCGACCAAAGTTCCTCCTAATCTTCGTGTTTGGGTAGATAATATTGTTCTTTGTTGTGTCCCCTTTACTAATAATGAGTATTGTGAGGAATTCCGTAGGCAGCATAGCATCTGTGAGAATAGGGAAGAGGAAAGAAACTATGTGTTAGTGCCACCTGACCTAGAGGATAGAGTGTGTTTCCCCCCTTTAGTGGATCCAGAGCGGCCCTTCTATGACTGCTTCTTTACTAGGTTAGGCGTCCGACTTCCTTTTACTCCCTTTGAGATGGAAGTTCTTAGGTCTTGTAACCTTGACCCTACACAATTACACCCGAAATCTTGGGAATTTGTAAAGATGTACGAGCTCCTATGTCGGGAGTTAAGTGTTGGACCCTTTTTAAATGTTTTCTTTTATCTTTTTGTTGCGAAGAAGCCTTGTAGTTCTTCAAATAAGTCGGGATGGATATCCCTCCAAGATGTACAAGGTCAGAAAGTATTTTTTTATTAAAGTGCCTGCTGTCAGAAGTGAAAGGACAAAGGCAAGGAGCATAGCGGGCAGGGTGACGGATGATGAATATTCCTCCTCTCTCCAGCCTATTGTTTTCGGAGCAGGTAGAATACTAGAATAAGGGTATGGGATAGATCCTATTCCCAGAATTAGCCATCTCCCCCTGTCTTGAATCGCCTGGTGTTTTTTGTTTCTTTGCCTGGGTAAGAGCTTGATGCCGCCCTTTCGACAAGAGAGTCAATATCGCTTATTCCATTCCATCAACAGCTAACTCGATGGGACTTGGGAAAGAGAGAAATAAGGAATTTCCTTTGATTTCTAGAACCACTTTTTTAAGGTTTGATCTGCTGACAATACCCGACCTTTCTTTCTTCCTGAAAACCAAGAACCTCCTTTTTCTCTATATTGGCAAGACAACCTCATAATTCGTAAAGTTGACTTATTTGAGTTAGATGACCTAGAGAGGGGTGTGGTAGATTTTTTGTTGGATACTTGGGGTCAAGCTCCCCATTTGGATACGAAATTTTTTTTGGGAGATTCTGGCCTTCTGAAGTTCGAGCTTGGTAGCTCCCTCTCCTTTTTTTTGTTAAATCTTATTTGTTTGTAGTTTGTTGCTTCTGATTGTATCCTGCTTAATTTGCAGAATGTAAACCCCGGTTAAATTAGTAAATAATTAGTCAATAAATTAGTTTTTAATAAGGAGGATTAGAAATGTGAATATTATATCAAATTAGGATAGAGCTCATCGAACGAAAATTTTGACACTAATTTTGAGAAAATCGGTCCAAGATTGGACCGAATGGACCGAATCGGTTGAACCGGATCCAAATCGGACCATCGGTCCAACCGAACCGACCTATTAAATGAACCCACGCATTGCATCTCCCTCATTTCAGCAACGTGACGCTGAAAGCTTGCGTCCAGGGAGGAGAAGAAAAAGGGGTCCGAACCCTCGTTCCAAGTTCAAGGCGCCGTAACTTCCCGATCCGAGCTCCGATCGCCGCACCGTTTGCGACCACGCGTCCACCGCGTCGAGCTTTACATTTCTACCGGAACAATTTTATAGGTAAGCCCTTAAATATTCTCAGCCACTCTTTTCCCCCAATTTTCGAGTTTTGAGAAGGGGTATTGAATTTCTTTGATTTTTGATGTTTTAGGATCCAATTAGCTTGAGAAAAACGTTCACTCTTGCTTATGTGAAGCTTGGGTAAGGTGAGGATACGATAATTCTATTTTATTTTCATTGAATTTGAGCTTTGAGTATTAAATTGGATATATATGTGTTATGAATGTGTATTAGGTTGTGAATAAATAATTGGAGCTTGAAATTGTGAATACTGGAATTTGGAGAGTTAGGAGCTTGTTATTTTGTATCTTTGGTATTCTACTCCTACTTCTGTTATCTTATGTTTGATAGTTATGATTTTCTTAGCACGTAAGTTAACTCGTTCCTTGAGCGTAGCGCCTTTATTGTGCGATTTTTATTTCCCCCTTTTCTTCAAGGCTCCTAGCATATTATAATTCTTCTGCTATTATATGTACTCATTTTATTTTAGAGGTCGTAATACCTCACCACCTTTGTTTTACGACTTAAGCGTAAAGCTTAGTGTGGTAGGGTGTTACACAAAAAGTATGACTCCCAAATCTGCTATGAAACTTCTTCAGAACACCAAGAAAATGGTTGTAGCTCGAAACCTTCAGTGGTAGAAAGAGGCCGAGGAGGGCTCTTCTCAACAGGAGGTCGGGAAGATTGTCCAATCTTCTCCTAGGAAGAGATCGTGGTCGGATCCTTCTCATCTGAAAGTTATTATCCCTACTCCCCTCTCCTGTCTTATTCCCTCAAAGTCCACTCCTTCGTCTCCTTCTTCAACTGAGCCTCTCTCCAAAAAACCAAAAATTGATGAAGATGAGAGCATCTACACCAAACACTTTGATGCTTTAGCTTGGGGGAAAGAGAATCTTCTCCCTCACCATCGTGTGAGCATGAATGATATTTAAAACCATCTCCAGACTTTGTCCCGTGGGGGACTTCACCTTGTGGGAGTGTGCTCTCAACTTTTTAGGGAGATGAAGAGCTCTCCCATCCAAGCTACGACTGGGGCCTTGGTGGCTGCTCGAGTTGATATGGAGAGGCTCAGTGAGATCGAGGTGGAGTTGGAGCAGGAGAGAAATACATTAAAGGCCAACTTGGAGAGAGCTCGGGAGAGGGCGAGCAAGGCTGAGGCTGCTGCTGCCTTGGCCGAGGAGAAGGCCAAGAAGTTCCAAGAGAGCTATACTCGGGTTTTCGGGGAGAGGATGGCCCATGAGGAGGAGTTGGAGAAGCTGAAGGAGGAGTTGGCTGGGTTTCAAGAGTCCGTTGCTTTGGGTATGGATGAAATGTTCGAGAACTTAGAAGCCCAAGTTAAGGTAGCTCCCGACCTTGACCTCTCCCTCTTTAGCACAGACAACATAGTGGTGGACGGGAAGATAGTCCCTGCACCCTAGTCTGACGATGAGGAGGAGCCTCCTTTGAATCCGAAGGCTTCGGGACCTCAGGTTGGCCCGTCTTCCACCTTGAGACCTCAGATAGCTTCGACCTCCTCTTTGGGATCCCAACTCGAGGTTGTTGCTGTTGAGGCCTCCTCGGTTGCTGTATCGGCCGTGCTTGTCTCCGTGCTTCCTCCTTCTCCCGAAAAAGACAAAGCTACTGGCGAGAAAATCGATCCCCATTTTGGCGAGGAGTCTTAAGTTCTCTTTAGATCTCTTTTGATATTTTGTAGTAGCCCGACCTGTGGGCTTTTATAACACTAATTTTTGTAATAATTTGTAGTTCTTGAACACCTTTCCTTTTTGAGTTGTTTTTCACAACTTTTATTAAGCAATGTTTAAAACCTTGTTTCTTAGTGTTGCGAAACACTTTTTTGTTCTTTAGCATAGCTCGTTTTGACCTCGGGGATTTTGATATTTTATGAATTTCCTTATGTGGGGCCGATTTCGAGTAATCGGTCATTATTAAGTTACTTCTATAACTCTATTTTTGTTCTGACATGTTTTGAGATCGCTTTGTACGAGTTGTTTGTATAACTTCTTACATTAACTTGTACCTTGTCGCTTTATCTTGCCGACAACTTTAGGTCGGTCACTGATTTTTGCATTTTGTCGAGCTTAAGTTAATGCGTTTGAAATAGGAAACTTTTAAAAAGAAATAGACTAGGAATCTTTTATTAATGTTTAATAAATTCCTTTATAGAGCTATTTACTAATGGCTTAGGCACCCCTAGCCCTTGCACTGGTACCTCATTAAAAAACCTTTTTTATTGGGAGAAAGAGTGCACCTAGGTACAAGGCTTTTAGCTATAATATCTTTTTAGGTTACAAGCGTGCCAAGACCTCGGGAGCTCCCGTCCTTGGAGGTCGGACACCTTATAAGAACCTTTGCCTAGGACCTCTACTACCTTGTAAGATCCTTTCCAGTTTGCAGCTAGATTTTTTTCACCTGACTTCTGTATTCCAATGTCGTTTCAAATTAAGATGAGGTCATTGGTGGTGAAGTTTCTCTTGATCACCTTTCTGTTGTATCTTAGGGCCATCCTTTGCTTCAGAGCTTTCTCTCTAATCTGAGCTCTTTCTCGGACTTCATGGAGGAGGCCGAGCTCTTTTCTTTGAGCCTGGGTGTTAGCTTTTTCATTGGAAAATAAGACTCTAGGTGATTCTTTAGCTACTTCTATTGGGATCATTGCTTCCATTCCGTATGCAAGTCAGAAAGGTGATTCTCCTGTTGTAGAATATAGAGCGGTCTGGTATGCCCACAAGACTTGAGGAAGCTCGTTTGCCTAAGCTCCTTTCGCGTCTTGTAATCGGCGTTTTAATCTGGTCAATATGACTTTGTTGGCAGCTTCGGCTTGTCCATTGGCCTGGGGGTGTTCCACGGATGTGAACTGGTATTTTATTTTTAGGTCGGATATCGGGTTCTGAAGGTCGAGTCAGTAAATTGAGTTTCATTGTCCGTGGTGATGGAGTGGGGAACCACAAATCTTGTGACGATGTTCTTATACAAGAATTTTTGACTTCTTTGAGCAGTGATGGTTGCCAAGGGCTCTGCCTCAATCCATTTAGTAAAGTAGTCAATCCCCACTATGAGGTGTTTGACTTGGCCTGGTGCTTGTGGGAATGGTCCAAGTAGATCAAGGCCCCATTTTACGAATGGCCATGGTGAGGTAACACTGGTGAGCTCTTTAGGGGTGCCACATGAAAATTAGCATGTTTCTGGCAAGGCGGACACGTTTTGACGAACTTAGCCGCCTCTTTTTGCAAGGTCAGCTAGAAAAAGCCAGCTCGGATAACTTTTTTGGCTAATGACCAAGCTCCTAGGTGGTTTCCACATATGCCACTATGTACGTCCTCCAGGACTTCCTTTGTACTGGAGGTCGGGACACATTTTAAGAGGGGTATTGAGATCCTTCTTTTGTATAGGATATTGTGGACCAGTGTATAATATTGTGCCTCTTTTACGAGCCTTTTAGCCTCCTTTTCATCCTTGGGGAGCATATCAAATTTGAGGTAGTTGACTATGGGGGTCATCCACCCTAAATGTTGATTGTATATGGTTAGTATGTCCTCTTCCTTTGATATGGATGGTATTTGTAAAGTCTCTTAGATGAGACTTCTATTGTTGCCCCCTGACTTAGTGTTGACTAGTTTCGATAGAGCATCAGCTCGGGCATTGGACTCCCGAGTTATATGTTAGATCTCACTTTCTGAAAATTGTGCCAGTTGTTCTCGTGTTTAATCCAAGTATTTCTTCATAGTTGGGTCTTTAGCTTGGTAGGTGCCATTAACTTGTAAAGTTATTACTTGGGAATCACTGAACACCATTACCTTTTCTGCCTCCACTTATTTAGCCAGCTTCAAACCAGCAAGTAGGGCCTCATATTCTGCTTGGTTATTAGAAGCAGGAAACTCGAACCTTAAGGATAGTTCTATCCGAGTTCTTTGATCGCTTTCTAGAATGACACCAGCTCCACTTCCAGATTTGTTTGATGACCCATCTACGTATTATATAGTAGGGTTTCCGGGACTTTCGGTGTATTCAGTGATGAAGTTAGCAAGATATTGTGATTTGATCATTGTATGAGTTTCGTATCTTAAATCGAACTCGAACAGTTCTACTGCCCATTGTAAAATTCTCCCATCTAAGTCTATTTTTTGTAGGATATTTTTGATTGGTTGATTAGTGTGGACTTTAATGATATTGGCTTGGAAGTAAGGTCAGAGCCTTCTGGATGTAAGAACAAGGGCATAAGCAAACTTCTCTATCTTTTGATAGTTCAGCTCTGCACCTTGTAAGGCTTTGTTAATGAAGTAGATAGGTTGCTGCCCCTTTTGTCTTCTCGGACTAGGGCTGAGGCCATAGTCCGACTTCCAACAGATAAATATAACACGAGTTCTTCCCCTTTTTCACGTCGGGTAAGTATGGGTGGTTTTTCCAAGAATGCCTTGAAGTCTTGGAAGGGCTATTCGTATTCTGGGTTCCATTCAAATTGCTTCCCTTTCCTTAAGATTAAGTAGAGAGGAAGTGATTTCAAGGCTGATCCTGCTAAGAATCTGGATAGAGCCGTTAACCTTCCATTCAACTGTTGGAATTCTTTGATACAAGTCAGATTTTTCATATTAAGGATAACCTGACATTTGTCAGGGTTTGCTTCTATGTCTCTTTGAGTCAACATGAACCCTAAAATCTTCCCAGCTTCTACTGCAAAGGTGCATTTTGAGAGATTTAATCTCATTTCATGCTTCCTTATAGTGGAGAATACTTCTGAGAGGTCGAAAATAGTATTCCGTTCTCTTTGGTCTTAACGAGCATGTCATCTTTGTATACTTCCATGAGTTTTTCTATGTGAGAGAAAAATACTTTATTCATCAATCGTTGGTAGGTAGCTCCTGCATTCTTCAATCCAAAAGGCATTACTATGTAGTAATAGTTTGTCTTTGGAGTTATGAATGAGGTCTTTTTCTGATCTGACTTGTACATCGGAATTTGATTGTATTCCGAGTAGGCATCCATAAAGGACATGTATCTATAGCCTGATGCTGAGTCGACCAAGGCATATATGCTGGGGAGGGGATAAGGGTCCTTTGGACAGGCTTTGTTGAGGTCGGTATAATAAATACACACTCTCCATTTTCTGTTTTGCTTTTTTACCAATACAACATTGGCTAGCCAAAGCGGATACTTCACCTCTCTTATAAATCCTGCTTCTAGCAGAGCCTGTACTTGCTCTTCTATGACTTGTGTTCACTCAGGTCCGAGCTTTCTATACTTTTGTTGAACAGATCGGGAACCTGGGTATACAAAAAGCCTATGGCACATCAGGTTGGGATCAATACCGGGCATGTTAGAGGCTTTCCAAGCGAAGAGATCGGAGTTTTTCCTCAGCAATTCAATGAGTTTTTTCTTTAGGCTTTCCTCCAGGTTTTCCTCTATGCTTGTTATTTTGTCAAGGTGGTTTTTGATTCGTATCTCTTCCATTTTGCCTTCTGGTTGGGGTCGTAGTTCTTCTCAAATTCGGACTCGACCTAACTCGATTGTATTGAGTTCTTTGCCTTTCGAGCTGCCTTTCAAACTTAGGCTCTCGTTATAGCATTTTCTTACTAACTTTTGATCTCCTTTTGATTGTGGCAATCCCTTCTGTTGTGGGAAATTTCATGCAAAGATGTGGGGTGGAGACGACAACTGCAAGTCAATTTAAAGTCATCCGACCTATTAGGGCATTGTAGGCTAAGCTTACATTGACTAGAATGTAGTTGACACTTAGTGTCCTTAACCTGATGGCACCTTTTCCGAAGGTAATGTACAGTGAGATGTAACTTAGAGGTCGGATTGGGGTGTCTTCCAATCCAAAAAGGCTATCTGGGTATGCCCTTAGATCTTTTTTCTCTAACCCGAGTTTGTCAAAGGCAAGTTTGAACAGAATATCCGCTGAGCTGCCTTGATTTACAAAGGTTCGGTGGAAGTTTGCGTTTGCTAGGATAATAGTTATCACCACTGGGTCTTGCCCAGGTACGATTCCTTGAGCATCCTCTTTAGTGAAGGAGATAGTGGGTAAGTCGAGTGATTTACTCTCCTCCCCTACTTGATATACTTGCTTGAGGTTCATTTTTCGTGAGGATTTTGATATTTCCCCTCCTGCAAATCCACCATTAATCATGTGTATATGTTGTTCGGGGGTGTGAGGAGGGCGTTCTGGTCGTCCTCTTTCTTCGTCCCTTCTTCTCTTCCCCGGGTCATCCGAACTGTCTACCAGATATCTATCAAGTCGACCTTCTCTGGCTAACTTTTTGATGACGCTCTTTAGGTCGTAACATTAATTAGTAGAATGCCTGTAAAGCTTGTGGTACTTACAACATTCGGTCCGACTTCTAGATTTCTTATGCTTAATCGGACAAGGAGGTGGGAGTTTCTCTATGTGGCATATTTCATGATAAATATCTACCAGGGAAACTCTTAAAGAGATGTAGTTGTGATATTTTTAAGGATTTTTTTATATTTTGCTCCTCTTTCTTCTTGGGTTCCCTTTCTTTGTCCCGACTTTGATAGTAGTGCAAGTTAGATCGCGAATGAGGTTCCTTAAGTCGAGAGTTTTCCTCCATGTTGATGTACTTTTCTGCCATTTGTTGAATTTCATTCAGAGAAGTGGGGAATCTCTTGGATATTGACTGAGAAAATGGCCACTCTCTAAGGCCATTGACCAGTCCCATAATTATAGCTTCGGTTGGTAGACTTTGAATTTCCAAGCAAGCTTTATTGAATATTTCCATATAGTCACGAAGGGTTTCCCAACCTCTTGCTTTAATCCTAGCAAGCTCGCTCCGTGCTTCGTTTTGTCTTTCTGGATGGAGAATCTGGTAAAAAATTTTCTGGCCAGGCCGTCAAAGTTAGTGACCAACCTGGGGGGCATGCTATCAAATCATTTCACTGTAGCCTTGGTTAAAGTAGCCGGGAAGGGTTTGTAACGAGTGGCGTCAGAAGCATCGGCCGAATACATTCTGCTTCTGAAGTTATTAAGATGGTGGCTCGGGTCAGACATTCCATCATAGAGATCCATATCGAGCGATTTGAAGTTCCTAGGAATTTTTGCCTTCATGATCTCTTCTGTAAATGGATCTCACCCTCCCAAGGGGCTTTCCTCACGCTCTGCCCGATTATTCCTCGTTTGTACATCAACTTCTAGTTTCCGTAACTTGTCTTCTAACTCCTTTCGTCGCCTTCTTTTCGCAACTCCCATTCTGATTCTCGTTGTCATTCAGTCTTGTGTTTGAGCTGTTGCAGCCAATCCTCTTATCCATGGATGAGATCCAAGATCTCGGTCACATGAGGTTGATCCTTAGCCTCGGGATAGTGGACCTCAGACTGGATCCTCCTTGTTTGAGGGTTTTCAAAGGTTCCTTCCCCGTGGGGGCCATGGTGTGGTGGTGGAGGTGAAAGCAAGAGGGCTTGGTCTTCTGACTCAGACTCAGATGCTGTATAGGCATCTCTGAGCTCATGATCTGCCATTTGTCAGAGGGTGAGTCCCAGCTCCCCGGCAACGGTATCAATGTTTTGAGGGTTACCTGAAATGTTGATTTAGACCTGAACATGAGGTCCATGTCCCTTCCTGTGATATCGTTTGACCTCTTTGGTGTGAGGTGCCGCTTCTCCGAGTTCCTCGTGAGTATGTGGGGGTAGTACCTGCAAGAGACTCCAATGCTTAAGTTAGCAAGGGCTTTAGGTAGGTTTTTAGTAGAGTAGAATGTGTGTTATACCTGGGAGATACCAGTGTATTTATAGTAGAGTAGATACCACCTTTGTTGGAGTAGTTCTATCTTTTCTGATAGATAAGCGTTCCCTTTATCTTGGGAGTTTGTTGGGATCTGCCTTCTAAATGAGGTAGAGATAGTAGGAGAGACTTAAGGAAGCAGTTACTTGTTAGGTCAAGTAGAGCTGGACCTCTATATCGTTGTCTGACCTCTTTAAAGAGGTCGGACTTATCATGAAGTTCACCTTTATTGATGGCCTTTTCGTGTTATTGGGCCTGGCTTTCAGTCTGCTGGGCCAGGGTATGAACACCACGCTCATTTATCTGAGGTTGATTGAAAATTTCTTTTATCATCCTCATAAAATCATCCCCAAGTTAACTACTGTTGAACATTAATGCCGTCTGCGAGAAATTTCATTCAGCAAAAATTCTAGAAGTCGAACCACAATGCCCGTAGAAAAACATGGATGAGAATCCGATACCTAATCTCTCATAAGGTATTAAAGAAAGATCCAACCTCGTCGATGACACCCCCTGTCAATGTGATGCTAGACTAGGGAGAAAGAATCTTTAGGCTAGAGAAAGCATTAAAGACAGTGTTGTAGAAGTATTAAATTGAGTCAGAAATCCAAGAGGAAGCCATGTGCAAAACATAGGAGAATGCTACGAAACAAATCCACATTTTGACAAGAGCTAAAAGAAGGGAGAATTAGTGATTAGAGCATTCTCATCATTGAGCTAAAGCTAACAACCAACAATAACCCTGTGACACTAATGGGATGGAGATCCCAAGGTTGAAGCTGAGAGCACTTGGCACCACACCAAGGTAAACTGGGAGGTCATTCACAAAAAAGAAAGAGAATTATACCCCTTCTCCAAAAAGATCTTGAATGAGCCAATCTCAAAATGATTTAGGCACCCTACTAATAGGAAGCATATGACGGTACATTAGACCCTCAATACCACTTAGATGCTTTTGAGAACCACATTGTCTTAGAAGAACTTCTGACACTTTGCAATGTAAAACTTTTCCTGTTACCCTCTTGAAATCGACCCTAACTTTGTTTAACTCTCTCCCCTCGAAGTGCATCTTTACTTTCCATGACTTGTCTAAGAATTTCCTAAATAGATTCACCACCAACATAAACCTGCCCAAAACCTGCCTCAACCTATACCTAATTGTGCAGAAGCCGAAAAAGATGTTGAGGAACTACTTATCGTTTTAACATGGAATGTAACCAGATTGAGGATCTCCAATGTTAGGATGCTCTCATGATCCTCATTAAAGGTCTAAAAAAAGACACTCCTTTCTTGAAGAGCCTTACAAAGCAGCCCTTGCACTCCATGTACGAAATACAAGAATGGGTCCATGATTACCTATAGTAGGAGTAAGGTCAAAAACCCATGAAAGTGGATTTTAATCACCGTGACACACATGGGAATCCCTAGCTGGAGATGACTACCAAAAGTGAGAGCAAAATCACAAGGCCACCTTCTTCACGCTGCTTAACGTATCGCTAGCTCAACTCTATAATGAGATATGTTACATGCAGTGCATACTAAACCCTCAACACCTACAATCTAGGACCTTCAAAGACAAAAGCTTCTACTGTAAATATCACTAGGTTAGGAAACACGATACAAAAGACCATACAGAAGAAATGGGTCGAGCAAGGACACAAGAACGAGAAATTCCAAGAATACATGAATACAAGAAAAAGGAGTGGTGAAACACAAAGAAACATAAGGCCAAAGCAATTTAACCTGGATGACTCCTCCTCTAGGGTCAAAAAGATGTCAAAAGTCTAAATGATGGATATAGAAATTGCCATGATCTTTGACAATCTTTGGAAGATGGAAACATGACCTCCAAGAAGGAAGTGAAGCAGGGGAGATTTCAATGTTTCTATGTAGAATACATGCCAAAAGACATGGGAAACTTCCTATTGTCTCTTCACCTCAGAGATCCAAGAGGCCTCTCATGATTGCAACGTTAATGATGAACGTCAAGGTACACAAAATGTTCTTTGATCAGATAAGCTTGACTGTTTTCATGGATGTTTTAATGCCTTGGGTTGTAAAGAGAATGACTTAGGGCCGCACAACGATAACCCATTGGCTTTTCTAGGGAAAAAGTCACCCCAAATGGATATGTTTCTCTCTAGGTAACAATTGAGAATCATCCAAGATCTAGTTTGGTAAAAGTAACATGGCTAGTAATAGACTATGACTCAGCATACAAAGCAATGATCAGACGACCCACCCTAAACACTACAAGAAAAACGACGAGTGCCGTCGGATTTACCGTCGGATCTTTAAAATAAATCTGCCGCTAAATAGATTACTATTGGATTTAACGTCGTCCTTGGATTGACGGTATAAACATCGCCGGAAATTGCTTACCGTTGGATTTATTTTGTCAAACACTAATTACCAGCAGATTTTCTGTTAGTCTTTTCAATAGATTTGGCGAGATTGTGCTGATGGTTACTGTCAGCTATTTCAGGTGTTTAGGTGCCATGTTACCGTCAAATTTATCCTATAGGATAAATCTATAGGATAAATCTGACGGTAATGTTAATTTTATAAACCCTAAATTTTTTTGGCACAGTTAAGCCACAATTAGAATAAATGTTAATTTTATAAACCCTAAATTTAACATCGCCAGAAATCAAGAAATTATTTTATTAAAAAATAAATGGTCTGAATAAAATAAAATATCACAAATGTAAAATACAATGAAGTAGACAAACAAAAATGTGTACAACCATAAATCCTATAGATATCGATACCTCAGCTCAAACTGCTCCGCCTGCTGGTGAAACTCCTGTGTTAGTTTCTGCACCTCCTCCTTCAAGTCGACAACTTCCTAGGGATCAACAGGGCCAGTGGCAGAGGCAGACACAAAGGAAGCCGCCAATACGGAGGAGCGGATGCCACTAGCGAAGAACGAGCCCAACCCGAAGCGGCAATTCTTGTGGGGTTCAGAGGCGGTCTCACGCCAAATCCTATCAGGATCTACCATGGAGATCTCAGAGCCGGCTTTGTCGGCCCCACTAAGCGGCTGAGATTGTTGGGTCGCAGTCTCCAACCTCTGCGTGTAATCCTCCTGCATCACACATGTTAGTTGTGATTAGGATAATAATTAAATAATTGACTTTAAACCAAATAAAGTTGAAACTTAGGATTAATTAAACTCACATAATAGGTTGCAGACCATTCGTTAGCAAATCTCTCCTTTTTGCCTTCAAAGTACGGGTATACTTGAAGGTCTCCGCTAGTGTCGCCTCATGATCCAACGACTTAGACTACAAATTAATATATCAACTAACCAATAAAATAAACGAACAAATTAAACAATGACAGAAAAATATAAGAATGAACCAAAATCTTAATTGTAATTTTTAAAATATAATTTTAATTTTTTCGATTTCACTGAAAATGTTATGAAAATTTCGACAGAGTCTCCCCTAAAATTCAGATTTAGCCACTGTTGAAGGTTTTCAACCAACATTTTTTAGCAATCTCAAAGCTTAATCTAACATATTCTAACCTATCCTAACCACCTAAATCCACTAAAATAGAAAATTAAACTAACATTTACTCTACTAACTAATTAATTAAATTGATCATAAAAAAGAAAAGTAAAAAACTAATTCAAGTAACTACTAAAACATTAAAAATGCCAAAATTCTTACTAGTCTGGTCTTCGTCTTCATGAAGGTCGCCGACCCACCCGTACACCTCGACGACCTGGGCAAAACCCTGTTAGCGGCATTCATCAAATAATGACACTTAAATCCCTTGTTATCTCTATAATAAGCCTCCAAGTCACGCTTGATGTTTGGACGGAGTCACGATATCAGGTGGTCTTTTTCTTGACGAACGTCCTTCATCATCTGTTGAAACTGCTTGGCTGTGCAATGGTCATAGGTCTTCCTGATCATGACATTATGCTCTGTATCCCATATGAATTTCAACTGCACAAAGTGATTCACCAAGATTAGTGTTTCGGAATGGAATACAGTTCCTATATAGTTAAGCAATTCAAACGAAATTGGGTTCTTATCGCCCACTTCTGAAACCATCACTCTCTCACATCAATCGGGACCTGCGTGTAGGTTGACCACGAGTAGTCATACATGGACTTAATGACCTCGTATATCTCCTGTATGCCCACTTGGAGATTGGCTATTCAAAATAAAAATTCCTTGAGAAAATTCTAAAGCCGAGTTGAGGTACTTTTGAAGTATATTGAATCTTTGGAAGATGACCAAATGATGTTTGAGCAAGAAGAAGAAGATATTTTGGAAACCATAATAGTGATTGTTAGACGTTTAACTCTAAACTGTTTTGAACTGATATACTTTGTAAGTGTCTAACAAACTTTTGTGCAGGAAATACTACACCTCCTTGATAACAAAATGGAGAGTAAGTAAAATGAATTTGAATTGTTAGGTTGTTTAGTGCTGCTGTTTTGAAAATATTGGTTGAAAAATTTTGTGTAGCTCTGTGATGGGTTTGAGAATTGATATCGATTTGGATTTTCTCTCAAAAATAGGATCACTTCGTTGTAAGTATAGCCAAATCAACAACTAACTCTCAACATCAAATTTAATTCCTAAAGATATTCACAATAGAAAACAAATTATTATAACCGAGAGTATTTAGCGCCTGGGTCATTCTCCCTAAGAGTTGCAATGAAATGTCATATTATTGGCTATAAGAGAGAGCATGGGGATTTGGGAATGAAAGCAAGAGAGCAACGGATGTAAATAGCAAGAAATTGAAACAAGCATACAAGAAATTGAAAAGAAAGCGATTCAAGGAAATGCAAATGGAAATCAAATAGTAAAAAGGGCTCTTGGCAAGAAGTGGGTAATCTAGGTTTTCTATCCTAGTTGTGGACCACAAACATGGCAATTGTGTGGAATCAATTCAAATTAGTCAATCCTCCTTGAGAATTAGTCAAAAGGTGTAATTGATTTCAATCCATAAGTCATAGTCAACTCACTAATTACTTAGTGAAAGACTAGCGTCAATGGAAATCAAACTAATTAACTATTCTCACACAATGCGAAATGGACATCCACAACTCAATTCCACCCAAACACCCAATTTCTCAACCAAGAGTGTGAAAACTAAACATGCAAGAAATTAAATATCAAAGCAATTAAATAAACATGCAAGGAATTAAAAGTCAAAGTAATAAAACTCAAAATACAAGAAAACCTCTTGGCAAGTAATTGAAGGCTAAGGCTACCTATTCTAGCCATTGACCACAAACATGGCAATTATGTGGAATCAATCCAAATCAGTCAATCCTCCTTGAGAATCAGTCAAAAGACATAATTGATCTCAATCCATAAGTCCTAGTCAACTCACTAATTACTTAGTGAAAGACTAGCGTCAATGGAAACCAAACCAATTAACTATTCTCACACAATGCGGAATGGACATCAATGACTCAAGGCTCACCAAAGTCATCAATTTCAAGCCAAGAGTGGAGAAAAACTAAGTAAAAACTAAGCCAAGCATTTTATCAAACATTTGGTGTGCATGAAAATAAAGCATAATAAAATGACAAGAAATAATAAATGCTACAACTACCAAGTAAGGAAAGTAAAGATAGCAACTCAATAAAGCAATAAATGACATGAAAACATAAATTGCATTAATTGAAAGTAAAATTAACAAAGAATGTTCATAACATAAAAATGACAAAATAAAAGAAATAACAAGAGAAATAAAGAAGGTAAAGACAAGAAATCATGAAAACATAAAGGAAACTACATTAAAACAAGAATTAAAGTGCTGAAATTAAAAGGAAACTAAGCTAAAAGCTCTAATTCTAGAGAGAGGGAGGAGCTTCTCTCTCTAGAGAACTAAAGCAAAAACATAGAAAACCTAAACGTAATTGCCCCTTCATTCAGCTTCACTTTGGCCTTATATTGCTCCAGAAATGAGTTGGACTAGGTTTTGGAGGCCCAAAATTGCCCCCAGCGATTTGCATTAATGAGCTGACGTAATTCGGGTTACGCGTACGCATCCCTGCGCAAAAATCTATCCATGCGTACGCATCGCTCACAAATCCTCGTTGTGCGTGCGCACGCATACTTGTGCGTACGCACGTGTGCTGAAACTTTCAAACTCCATTTCTTCATGGTTTCTTTCTTTTTGCATGCTCTTTCCTTCACTCCTTCAACCCATACTTGCCTTGGAAACCTGAAATCACTTAACAAATACATCAAGGCACCAAATGGGATTAAAGTGAATCAAAATTGACTAAATTAAGCACAAAAGAGCATGTTTTCACTTTCAAGCACAATTTAGGAAGAAATCTCAAAAGCATGCTATTTAGATGAATAAATGTGGGTTTGTGTGATGAAATTCACTCAAATCAAAGCAAAATATATCGTAAAATATGGACTCATAAATTTCCCTACACTTAAACAATAGCATGTCCTCATGCTAAACACAACCAAAGGGGATGAATGAAGGGGTAAACATTTTATTTAATGCAACTACTTATATGTGTGCAACTATACTAAATGCTAACTATCTATATATACAATATGCTTCCTATTGAGTTTGGTAGAATTCCAATCAATCCAAAGTAAAAACTTAGGGCCAAGACAAGAAAAATGTAGCAATATGATCAATGTCCAAAGATTGATTTGAAATTTTCAAAATTAAGTTCAACAACTTGCAAGAAGATACAAGGTAAGCGGTGGAAACATAGAATTGAGCGAATGAAACCCCTCACCGGATGTGTTTACACTCTAATCGCTTAGTGTTTAGGGCTTAATCACTCAATCCTCCTTTAATCATGTTTCTCAAAGATTTGCAAGTCATCTAACAATCAACTACTACTTGATGCATGAATGTAAATATCATGAGGACTTTTGTGAGTTGTAATGGGATTTAGGTAAGGGTAGGATTAATATGGTTAAGTGGACTAATAGATTGGATCTTTGATTAGCTCAAGCATCCCACCTAATCAAATATATCATCCTATATATATAACCAAACAATCCTACCTACCCATTTATCCCTTTTTCTCACATTCACTCATGCATTTTCTTTTCAATTCAACCACATATGCATCTCTTATTTATATTATTATTATTTGTTTATTTGTTTATTATTTTATTTTATTTTATTTTATTTTATTTTTGACAAAGAGGAGATGCATATGTTTCAAGTAATGAATGCATGAGTATTTTTCCACTTTTCCAAATATTTTCAATGAACACCCAAAGCACTAACTACCAATGTTTTCCCACAAATTCTCCCCACACTTGATTAACACACACATTCAAAACCCAAGCTAATCAAAGATACAATCAATGGACATAATGGTTTTTCACTTAGGGTGAATGATGTGGTAAAAAATGAACAAAAAGGGAATTACCAAGGGTCAAAAGTGGTTTACAAAGGTAGATGCAAGGGTTGGCCATATGGGTTAAGTGAGTTTAATCAAGAAAAATGGCCTTAATCATACTAGATGCATACAAAACAACAAATATAGGACATATAAACTAAAGCAAATCAAAGATCACAATCATAAGAGGAGTTTAACACACAAGAACAAAATTTATGGTTAAAAATGTGCAACCATCTATTAAAGCTCAAATCTCACTAGGTATTTGTTCAAGCTCTTTTCTATATTCCATAACAAAGGGTATTTCAAGCAAGTTCAAAAACATGTTTTCAAATCTAATCAATGGAATGCCCAAAAAGAGATTTCTTGAAAATTCTTTGTTGTTTTACAAAACTTATTCAATCTAACATGCAACATGCAAGTATGTACTACTATAATACTATAAGCATTAAAGAAATATATACAAATAAACCAAACAAAATGCAAATAAGAGCAAAAATTTCAAAAATTTGAAGAAAAAGAAACAAAAAGGAAGAATGTTGCAAAGTGTCTGAGAAAAAAAATTTTACCCCCCTTGAAGTTAGCGATCATCTCCCACACTTAAATAATGCACGGTCCTCCGTGCATGCACATAATCTGGGGGTGAAGGACTGTGAGGCTCCACCTTCAGCTGGTAGGCTCCGGGGGCTCTGGTTGCTTTGTATAATCACAGAAACAATGATTGAGGAAGAAGTCATATGAGCGTGGTATAATAGAAGACAATGTGTGTATTCGAAGTGTGCACGGTTTAGAATACAACACATTGGCCAGATAGAAACAGAAACCACACAATCACATGAGATAGCATGTTCCTCAATCAAGTAGCCCTAGGTTACAAGTGATAAACAAGCAAAATTTAAGGCACAAACAACCTAGGTAACCACAACTAAAGTGAATTGAGTATATAAGACATTGGTTATTGAAATCGTGCAAGTGAAAGCGCATGGTGAATAGAAAATGGCATAATCAACAACAACCAATTTAATGATGAAAAGAGACTACTTATTCACCCTTAGGAATAAGGAAATAATCACATGTATAAGGTGCTTGTTACAAAAAGTGACTGATAAACCCTATTTTATGATTCATCTTGTGCTCACATTGAATGTTTTTATCAATTCTTCACCCACTTATTCATATGAATTGCATGATTTTACTTTTCCTTTCTTATTATGTGATAAGTGTGAAAACATGTTTCCTATGCTTTAAAAGTATTAATTTTAATTATCCTTTATTACCATTCGATGCCGTGATTTGTGTGTTAAGTATTTTCAGGTCTCATAGGACAGGAATGGCTTAAAGGGCAGAAAGGAAACATACAAAAGTAGAAGAAAAGCACAAAACTGGAGTTTTGAAGAAAAAGGTAGCGACGCGAACGCATGGATGACGCGGACGCGTGCCTAGCGCAAAATGGCACCGATGCGAACGCGTGACTGACGCGGACGCGTGCCTTGAGCAGAACGCAAATGACGCGTACGCGTGACCAGGGAAAACTCCAAACCACGTGAACGCGTGACCCACGCGCACGCGTGACGGATGCCACGTACAGGAATCTGCAGAAAACGCCCCCAGCGATTTCTGGACCCTTTTTCGGCCCAGATCCAAGCCAAAAACATAGAATATAAGCCAGAGAATGGAGGAATCAAAAGAGGAAGGAATGACAACATTCATAATATACAATTTTAGGATTAGAATTTCAACTTCTTATCAGGTTCAATGTTCCTTTAATTTATGTTTCTCTTCTACTTTTATTTATTCTAATGCTTTTATTTGTATTTGACTTATGTTGCCAAATTGGCTTATGAACCTTTTCATGTTAGATTTGAATATTTTATTTAATATAATTTGAGGTATTTCAGATTTATGATTGTTTTATTCTATTTATGATGCTTTCAATTTAATTTAGATTTATTTTTCCCTTTTGGCTTTGGTTAAGTAATTGGTAACACTTGAGTTGTCAAACTCAGCAGTAGATTGAGATTTGGGAATTGCTGATTAATTTGGATCTCTCTAAAGCTAGTCTTTCCACGGGAGTTGACTAGGACTTGAGGATCAAGTTAATTAGTCCACTTGACTTTCCTTTATTTAGTAAGGGTTAACTAAGTGGGAGCAAAATCCAATTCTCATCACACCTGATAAGGATAACTAGGATAGGATTTTCTGTTCTCATACTTTACCAAGAGATTTTATAATTATTAATTTATTTTTCTTGTCATTTAAATTACTTGTTCCTTATTTTAAAAACCCAAAAACATATTTTTTTTTACATAACCAATAATAAATCATACCTCCCTGCAATTCCTTAAGAAGATGACCCGAGGTTTCAATACTTCGGTTGTCAATTTTATTGGGTTTGCTTAAGTGAAAAACAAGTTTTTGTATGAAAGGATTATTGCTTGGTTTAGAAATTATACTTGCAACGTGAATTTATTGTGAATTCTAAACCATCAATCTTACCAGTTTAATCAAAATGGCGCCGTTGCCGGGGAATTGCAAACGTGTGCCTTATTATTGGTTATTGTAAATATTTTCTTTTACCTGTTTATTTGTTTTTATTTTTGTTTTTAATTTTTATTAGTTGCTATGAGTTCTCACCCCCTTTGCTTTGAGTTTGGTTCAAATATTGTTGAAAGGAATAGAAGCTATAACAGGAACATGCATCAAGGTCAAAACAATCACAGATGGACGGAGTCACGAGGATCTGATCAACCCTTTAGGCAACAACACCTTCCAAAATACCATGTACGACGACCATTCTACAATGCCCAAGATAATAGTTACGGTGGACCACTTCGTGACAACCAACCTCCACCAAATTACTATGGTCAAGAGCCATTCCGAGGTGCATACCAAAATGATAGATATGGTGGACCCCCTCGTAGTTACCAACAAGAACCATCATATGCCTATGAACCACCTCCTCAACATAGCTTTGAACCACCACACTCACAAGCCCCCTACCACCATTCACCTCCGTATGACCCTAACTCATACCCACCCCAATTCCAATCCAATTACTCCCAAGAACCACCTCGTCCTTATGCACTATGTCTATATCCATCAACCCAAGAATCAAGGGAGCAACACAAGGAAACAGTGGAAAAATTTCATGCAACCCTTCACCAACTGAAGCAAGCAATTAATCGATTACCTTCCCGACGTTCAGACACTCAAGGAACCCTTATAGCTTCATGTTAACAATCTAATGAAGAACGTAGCATGAAGGAGATACTAGAAAATCCAATGGACAGTAAGGAGCATGATTTTGTACTGGAACAAGTGGAGGAAGCTGAAATTATCGAAGAAGAAGAATTGGTTGAAGATTTAGGAAATGCTGAACCTCCATGGGAATCCAAAATTGTGGAAAATGCTGTCAAAAAATTTGCAAATGATGCTAAGGAGGATAGTGCACAGCCCCCAAAGCAGATATCTTATGAAGAACTAGACGGAACGAATCAAGAAGCGAGTTTCCTTGATAATGATAATCACGAGTCAAGTTCTCCTAGTAATGAACTTGCATCCGCAAGTGAATTCTTTGAGATTGAAGAATCTTCCCCAAATGAATACGAAGATGATGCGGAGGTAGACTTTTCTCAACCTCCAACTTATGACTTGAGTGATGAGGAAGATATCGAAGACTTTGATCAAGATGTGGTTTCAGTTGAAGAAGTTTGCAAGGAAGTGGAGGAATTTACAGAAGAACACAAGGGAGTAGAGCTTGAAAAACCACTGGAAACACATTTTCCAAGGCCATTACCATCCAATACAAATTCCAAGTGGGTAAAAACCTTAGCCTTTATCTTTACTTTTCCACTTGAATATGGTTTGCTTGAAACAGATGGCCAGCTTAGAGCTCTTTGTGGCTTTAAGAGTAAAAGGGAAATGGTTCGTGCTCAAGGCTGGTATACAAGATTCAATGAGGTTCCACGCTTCACTTTGAAATGTAGGGATTGGTTTCGAGTTCAATTACATGGGTCTCAGAAGATGTTTGGTCAACTTGGTGAGAATACAACTTCCAAACCGCCCGGCTGGAAAAATATAGATCGAAACAAAGGCAGATATAAAAGCAAGGTTTGGGATCCTGGAATATATTTTGATATTCAGCACCCTGGGAGCCTGAAAACCTATTTGAGTTTGCTCAAGGGCTTTACATGCCTAGTTTGGGACCCCGGAGGCTGTTGGCATTCTAAACAGTGGTCGAGATTTTTGGATGAATTCAAGCACAAGCCACCATAGCAGGAAACTCAGCAAATGTCCAACTTAAGGACTTTAACCAAAAGTGCTAGGTGGGAGACAACCCACCATGGTATGATCGTTCCTTTTTCAATTTTGATTTTATTGTTTTGTTTATTTTTGAGTTTTATTTTATTCTATTTTCATTGAACCTGGAATTATTTATAGCACCCACATTATCATTGCATTTTGCATCCTGCATATAAAAAAAAAGAGGCACCCCATGCGTGCGCATGGGCCACGCGTGGGCGTCGATTGCAAATCGGCGTCAAAATCCAACACCCAGAAAGTTGGGCTGGAATTGTGTGGCTGGTGTGCGTTTAGCACAAGTTGGCCCACACGTTCGCGTCCCTGATGCAAATGCATCACTTGCACTACACACACCCCACGCGAAAGCGTGAGCGACGCGTACACGTCGCATGGATTTTATGGACCCTATTGAAAACAGAGAGTTGCACCAAAATGACGCTGAAACTGTGCGTTTAGCACAATTCTCAGCGACGCGTTCGCGTGCTTCACGCGTACGCGACACCTCCATTTTACCTGACTCACGCGATCGCGTCATTTCCCTTTTCGCCGTAAACACGCGATCGCGTGCCCCACGCGTTCGCGTGGATTCAAATACCATAACCCCAACCAACGCGAAACCCTACCCTTTCGCGTCCCCAAAAACCACCCCCAAACCCCCTCTGTACTCTCTCTTCTCTCCCAC
>NC_029789.2:31153237-31163887 GCF_000816755.2 Arachis ipaensis
GCCACCCTGGCCACCATGCCCCCAACCCTCCCCTCCTCACATCTCCTTCTCCTTCCTAACCCCCTTCAACCCACACCCACCACACAGCCACCACTGCCTTCACCTAGGAACGCCGCCATGCCGCCACCCATCACCGCCGCGTCACCAACACCACCACCACACTCTCACCATCTCTCTGATCCATACATTTGTTCCTCTACACACCAGGTTCTGCCAGACAGCGATTCCTCTTTCCGTTAGTTAGTTAGTTTTTCGCTTTTGTTCAAATTAGGATAGTTAGAGATGCATGATCGTAGTGGATTTTAGGTGGTTAGGTAGCTAGGATGTGGTTAGTGGATTTAGGCCTGATAATTGCGCCGTTCTTGCTACCTGTTTTTATCTGATTCACAATTCTGAATTTGCTGTGATGATGATGCTGTTCATATGTTGTTCTTTCATGTTTGATGCTGCTGTTACACTGTTCTTCAATGTTCTTGCTATTTGTTAATCTTTTTAGCACTATTTAATGTCATATGAACTGATTCTCTTACTGTTTATTACCCGGGAACATCCAATTTTAGCCGGAATACTGCCCAAATTTTTTCAGCAAATTGTTTCACTCTACTACCATTCATGAATTGGTTTTGGCAAATTCAAGTTTTGCGCTATTTGGTTTCAAGCTAGCCACTTCATGGATTAATGGGCTTGCATTCTCACTCTTTCTGGTTCCCGGATTACTAAATTGTATTATTGATGATTTCTTTTTCCTTTTGCAAATTTTATAAATTATCATCAATAAACTGAAATCTTTGCTTGAATATGAGTTGATTGTTCTTCAAGTTTGTGAATTTATTGTTAACTAGGAAACCCATTATCATGCCACTTACTTTAACTTTCTTTTTACTTACTAACTGCTTTAACTTTCTAACTTCTCTTTTTACCTGACTACTTTAACTTTCTAACTCAAAGGCATGATTACTGTTTTTTCCTAATTAACAAGAATTCCACATATCTTATATTTTGGATTGTGATTTTTACTCTCAGACTTTTCACTTACATACAGTACAAAATTTACTTATATTTAACTCATTTCATGCTTCTATTGCTCTTTTGCCTTTATGCTTATATTGATAAATCCTATTTGCTTACCTGTTTTCCTGCTTTAGTTCTTAAACTGTATCCTGCAACTTCTGCTTTTCAGGATGTCTGATCCCAAAAGTAAGGAAAAAGGTAAAGCTACCACTGGAAAAAGGAAAAGAGGAGAATCCTCTACCTCTATATTGGATATCCTTCACGATAATTCCTGACGGGAAAAAAACTTTACCCCGCAGGAAAAGGCTGATCAGCTACAGCCTGCCACAGATCCTGTCAAGTTTACCAACAGATACTATGAGCTTAAGTATCCAGTTTTGCCACTTCCAGAAACCTATACCTGGAAAGGACCCTCAAAATTCCAGAAGAACTTAAACAATACACTTCAGAAAAAATTCAACAGAGAGGCTGTATCTTCTTGGAAAGGAACTTGACTGAAGTCAACTCATCCTGGGTCAGAGAATTCTACTGTAACTACTTCAAAACATCCCTGGATGCAGTACAGCTTTGAGGCAAGCAAATTCTGATTACTGAGGAAGCCATTGAAGAAATCATCCAACTTTAGCCTAAGTCAGATCAGCCAGATGGTTACCAAAAAGCTGAAGAGGATATGCGATTCATGAGATTTGACTGGGACGCAGTCAAGAGGACTATAGCCCTTGATCCTACTGTCCCATGGGTCATGGGCAAGTCCATAGTGGCCTCAAAAGGAATAAAGATTATCTACGTGAATGATGAGGCTTGGATTTGGCAGCAGATTCTGACTAACTATGTGATGCCGAGCACTCATGAGACGGAAGTGCCAGTTGCTATGATCACCCTCATCTGGTGTGTGATGGAGGGAAAGGACTTATATCTGCCCCGTTTTATCCGGTATTACATGGCCAGAGTCCATGTAAGAGGCACCCTCCCTTTTCCATACTTAATTACTCAGCTGGGCCGCCAAGCTGAGGTGCCCTGGGAGCTAGCAGATGAGAAGCCCACCGCAGCAGACTACAAGAAGATCATCCCTCACAGCAGGAAGTTTTAGGCTCTGGGCTACAGACCTCCTTTTCTCACTGACTCTGCTGAGGCAGCCACATCTTCTGCTGCCCCTTCAGGCCCTGCTGCACCAGCCACCACTACTGCACCCTCACTTGCTTTAGAGCCCATCTACCACCTTGTGCATCACTTATTTGACCGGTTAGACAAGATGGAGCGCCGTAACCAGCGGCGATATGATAGATC
Source organism: Arachis ipaensis (assembly GCF_000816755.2). Lineage (NCBI taxonomy): Eukaryota > Viridiplantae > Streptophyta > Magnoliopsida > Fabales > Fabaceae > Arachis > Arachis ipaensis. The sequence continues at coordinate 31,155,536 of NC_029789.2, forward strand.
TAAGCGTCGCAACAAGCGATGCTATGAGCACTTAAAGTTGATGATCTGATCTGGCCACCACGACATCCCCTCTGAGCCTGACACCCCTTTTGAGCCATCTGAGGAGGAGGCGGACAAACATGAGGATGAGGCACATGCAGAGGCTGAGCAGGCAGGACCTAAGCAGGCTGCTCCACACTATGAGGAGCCCCATCAGATACAGCCGGCTGATCCAGAGATCCCTCTACAGATAGAGCCTCCACTTCAGCAGGCAGACCCTCCGACACTCATACAGACTGCAGAGCCTCAGACCACCACAGAGACACCTACTGCACATCCTTCCGGAGATGACACTTCTTCACACCCAGCTTGAGTAAGCGTCGAGGACGATGCTATTATTTAAGTGTGGGGAGGTCGCTATCTCCAGCGAACTTTATTTTGGTGAACCACTTTTCAGACTCTCTTTTTATCCTATTTTGCTTATTTTTCTGTATTTTTTTATTTTTATTTTATTTTATCTTATCTTATTTATCTTCCAGTACTTGCACATTTTTCTGTATTTTTACTGTATTTCTGCATTTTGCACTTTGGTTTATATATTTATCTTAGATATCTAGTTTAGTTGCACTTTTAGCTTATTAAGTTGTGATATAGAATATATGGATTAATTAGCTTAGTTTACCCTTTTAGCATATTTTGGATTAATTGAAAATAAAAAGAGTAAACTAGAAACTTTAGTATAACAGAATCACAACAATCCACACACTGTATATATATATATATATAGCAACAAATGTGAGTTAGTTAACAACATTTCTTCAAGGAAGAACACTAACTTTTTAAGAGCCATCCTAAGATTCACATTGAGAATAATGGGAACTCTTGATTTCTACTTGCATGACATACATAATTGATATATGATTTTTGAGCCAACGAACACACAACCCGTGAGTTTTTGAGCTTAATTGTATGGTTACATTCAACCATAAATTTCATTCCTGTGTGTTTCACACTTCTTTTCTATGCTTGTAATCTTTACTTTGTTTTAATCCATATGTCCAATATAGAATGTAGATACATACTGATAAACCACTGTTTTATGGTTTATCTTGTGCTCAATTGAGTGGATTTTATCAATCTTTCATATACTTATTCATATAATTTGCATGAGTTTACGTTTTCCTTCGTGATTTTGTGCTATGATTGAAAACATGCTTCTTTGGTCTTAATTTTGATATGTTTAATCTTCTCTTATTACCATTCGATGCCTTGATATGTGTGTTAAGTGTTTTCAGAGATTACAGGGCAGGAATGGCTTAGAGGATGGAAAGAAAGCATGCAAAAGTGGAAGGAATACAAGAAGTTGAAGCAACTGCAAAGCTGTCAACCTGATCCTCTCGCACTAAAACGACCATAACTTGAGCTACAGAGGTCCAAATGATGCGGTTCCAATTGCATTGGAAAGCTAACGTTTGGGGCTTCGCAAAGATATATAATTTGTCATAGCTGCCTCGAAGCTAGATGACGCGAATGCGTGGATCACGCGGACGCATGACCTGGCAGAAACTCAATCCACGCAAACGCGTGGACGACGCTTCCGCGTCACTTTTCCCCGACCTGTACGTACCAGAATACGCTGGGGGCGATTTTTGGGCTGTTTTTGACTCAGTTTTTGGCCCAGAAAATATAGATTAGAGGCTATAAAGTGGGGGAATGCATCCATTCATGAACAAGTCTTCCATTATTCACTTTTCATAATTTAGATGTAGTTTTCAGAGAGAGAGGTTCTCTCTTCTCTCTTAGGTTTTAGGATTAGGATTCCTCTTAAAGGATTTAGTATTTCAACTTCTTCTCAGGTTCAATATTCCTTTTATATTTTTAGTTATTCCAATACTTTTATTCGTATCTGACTTATGTTACCAATTTGGCTTATGAACTCTTTATGTTTAGATTGTTTTTCTTTTATTAATGCAACTGAGGTATTTCAGATTTATGATTCTTATTTAGCTTTTTACATTCTTGGCTTTAATTGATTAATTAGAGACTCTTGAGTTATCAAACTCATCGTGATTGATGATTGTTATTTTTGCTAATTGAATTGAATTCCACTAACTCTAGTCCTTTCTTAAGAATTGACTAGGACTTGAGGATCAAACTAATTAGTCCACTTGACTTTCCTTTGCTTTAGTAAAGGTTAACTAAGTGGGATTAAAACTCAATTCTCATCACCATCGATAAGAATAACTAGGATAGGACTTCCAAATTTTTACACCTTGCCAAGAGTTTTATTAGATATTAATTTATTAATTCCTGCAATTTATTTTCCTTGTTCAAACCTTTCAAAACCCAAAATTCTACCTTTTCCATAGCTAATAATAAGTCATTCCACCCTGCAATTCCTTGAGAAGACGACCCGAGGTTTAAATACTTCGGTTTATAAATTTTATTGGGTTTGTTACTTGTGACAACCAAACGTTTGTACAAAAGGATTTTCTGTTGGTTTAGGAGCTATACTTACAACGCGATTATATTTTGTGAATTTCTTTACCGATAGAAAATTAGTTCGTCACATACCCACATATGATTGAGGCCATCATTTGAATTTTCCCTCACTTATCCCAAATAAGCCTACCTCCTACATCACCTTTGTTAGCCCCCTTGAGCCTTTTTAATCCCCTCTTGTTCTATAACCACGTTACTAGCCTTAAGCAGAAAAACAAATTAAAAATCCCAAGTTGAATCCTTGGTTGGCTCATCAATCTTACCAGTTTTATCAGTGACAAATCTTGATAAGAATCAAGTCAAGTCAACTCAAAAAAATACAAAGCATTAACAAGGAACAAATACCTTGTTATGTGATTATATTCACTTAAGAACCATGATGCTAAGTAGCTCAACTCAATTCACTAAAGTAAAAGTGCACAATTCAGATGCCAAACAAGGATAAAGTCTAATGCATATGGTCATGACAGCATATGAATCAAACTAACAATTCATTTAGGGAATTAAACAAGGCTTTAATGCTTAGTGCACATATTCTTCAAACTTGAAACCAAATTCAAGCAACAAGCAACCCAATCAACATCAATCAAACACTTGCGATTTATCTAATTAACAACTATTAAACTAAAACTAATATAATTACTAAAATAAAAATGAAATGCAAATAAAATAAAGTAACGCAAGTAGAGAAGAGAGCAAAAGCAAGAGAGGAGAGGGGTGGAAGAGCAAAAGAAGAGAAGAAGTAGAGAGAAAGAGAAGAAAAGAAGTGTAAAGGTGAGAAAACAGGGGCGTGCGTACGCACAAAGGGATGTGCGCACACACGAGCAATCACGCGTACGCGTCATGGACGCGCGCACATGGTTATTGCGAAAATGAGGGTCGACGCGTACACGTATTAGACGCGTGCGCGTGGAAAGGCGAAAATGCAAGGTGACGCGTACGCGTGGAAAGGCGAAAATGCAAGGTGACGCGTACGCGTGGGGCATGCGTACGCGTCGATGGGAAAAAGTTAAATGGTTGTGTGTTCGCATTATTCGTGCTAACGCCACGACCAGAGGCGATATTTTGGGTGTGCGTGGGCACAGGGCTGTGCCTACGCATAGAGAGGCTAAAATTTTTTTTTAAGGAAAGGATCATGTGTGCGCGCGCACACAGTTCTGTGTGTGCGCACAATAGCGAAAAGGGCAAGGGTGCATGCGCATAGGCTGTGCTGGCACTGTGAACAGGGGGCAAAATCATGAGTGTGCGTACGCACAGGTTGGTGCGCATGCACTGGAAGCAGAAAATAGTAGTTGTGTGCGCATGCACAAGTATGTGCGTCCGCACAGATGCCCTGTTTTTTTCAAAAAATTTTCTTTCAAAATCTAAGGTACCAAGCCTTAGCTCAATCAAAATTCAGCCCCAAAACATCCAAAACATCACAAAATCATGATCCAAGCCAAATTAACCTATCCAAATTAAAAATTAAACTAATTCTAAGATAATCAATCAAACAAAAATGCAATAAAAGCGAATTATAAACAAAGAGAAGGGTTGAAATAATGTTACCATGGTGGGGTGTCTCTCACCTAGCACTTTGGTTTAATGTCCTTAAGTTGGACTTATGGAGAGCTCTCATCAAACCTCCTTGAAAATCCACCCAAGCTTGTATCTTCCAAGGCAATTGAGATCCCCAAGCTTGTGCACCCAATCTTGTTGTGAATTCCTTCCATTCCTTCTAGGTAACAAGCAATTGAAATTCCAAATTCCTATACACAATAGCAATAAAACTCAAAATACAATGGGTGAGAGTTCATATGATAGAAAGAAAGTGAAAATCAAAGGTAATAAGAACAAAAAAAAATGAACTCCTAAAACTAGCAAAAACAAGCAATCAATCAAAACAAGCTATTCACATATTAACATATTTACATTAACCAAAAGCAAGCAACATTTGTACAATCATCCAAAATTAGGTTATTCACACTATTCACATATGCACAATAGCCAATAACATACACCATTGCAACTCCCCGGCAACGGCGCCAAAAATTTGATGGGTTTGAGAATTGAACATGCAAGGAATTAAAGCAATTAATTAAACATGCAAGGAATTAAAAGTCAAAGCAATAAAACTTAAAATGCAAGAAAACCTCTTGGCAAGTAATTGAAGGCTAAGGCTACCTATCCTAGCCATTGACCACAAACATGGCAATGATGTGGAATCAATCCAAATCAGTCAATCCTCCTTGAGAATTAGTCAAAAGACGTAATTGATCTCAATTCATAAGTCCTAGACAACTCACTAATTACTTAGTGAAAGACTAGCGTCAATGGAAACCAAACCAATTAACTATTCTCACACAATGCGGAATGGATATCAATGACTCAAGGCTCACCAAAGTCATCAATTTCAAGCCAAGAGTGGAGAAAAACTAAGTAAAAATAAAGCCAAGCATTTTATCAAACACTTGGTGTGCATGAAAATAAAGTATAATAAAATGACAAGAAATAATAAATGCTACAACTACCAAGCAAGGAAAGTAAAGATAGCAACTCAATAAAGCAATAAATGACATGAAAACATAAATTGTATTAATTGAAAGTAAAATTAACAAAGAGTGTTCATAACATAAAAATGACAAAATAAAGGAAATAACAAGAGAAATAAAGAAGGTAAAGACAAGAAAGCATGAAAACATAAAGGAAACTACATTAAAACAAGAATTAAAGTGCTGAAATTAAAAGAAAACTAAGCTAAAAACCCTAATTTTAAAGAGAGGGGGAGCTTCTCTCTCTAGAAAACTAAAGCAAAAACATAGAAAACCTAAGCCTAATTGCTCCCCTTCATTCAGCTTCACTTTGGCCTCATATAGCTCCAGAAATGAGTTGGACTAGGTTCTGGAGGCCCAAAAATTGCCCCTAGCGATTTGCATTAATGAGCTAACATAATTCGGGTCACGCATACGCGTCCCTGCGCAAAAATCCATCCACGCTACGCGTCGCTTGCAAATCCTCGTTGTGCGTGCGCACACATACTTGTACGTACGCACAGGTGCTGAAACTTCCAAACTCCATTTCTTCATGGTTTCTTCCCTTTTGCATGCTCTTTCCTTCACTCCTTCAACCCATACTTGCCTTGGAAACCTGAAATCACTTAACAAATACATCAAGACACCAAATGGGATTAAAGTGAATCAAAATTGACTAAATTAAGTACAAAAGAGCATGTTTTCACTTTCAAGCACAATTTAGGAAGGAATCTCAAAAGCATGCTATTTAGATGAATAAATGTGGGTTTGTGTGATAAAATCCACCCAAATTAAAGCAAAATATATCGTAAAATATGGACTCATCAATTCCCCCACACAACACAACCAAAGGGGTAAACATTTTATTTAATGCAACTACTTATATGTATGCAGCTATACTAAATGCTAACTATCTATATCTACAATATGCTTCCTATTGAGTTTGGTAGAATTTCAATCAATCCAAAGTAAAAACTTAGGGCCAAGAAACTCTAGACGTTCAGTGTGATGCCTCTCGACCTGCATATGAAAAACGACAACATATGAATGGAATGAGAACCGAAGGTTCTCAGCATGGTAATGGTGCCCAAATAAATAATAAATAAGGTTCCAAAAAAGTTAGAGGCAATCCTAGAACTCTGACACTCAGATTAAAATTTAAAGTTATAATTTAAAACCATAACAAGGTAATCTATCTAGGGTCCTTAGGTTCTATTAATGTATAAACTAATAGTACCAGAGATCCAATTGATCCCACAAGCAAGCCAGAATAAGACAACTAGCACAATCACAGAGAAAATACAACAAGCAAAACACAACCAAATGTAAATATGCAAACAATATGATGCATGCCTGTCCTAAGCAGGCCATGAGCTCATGCGTCGGTTGTCTACTCGTAACCCGACGTTACTCCGGGCGAACCCCGAATATGGCTCCTTTACCGTGTCAGTCAGGCACAATTATCATCATGGGCAAACCCATGTCAGTCAGGATATCTTGGCATCATGGTAAGAACAGGCTATCAGTTAGGCGAACCTTCCCGCATTAGCAACTTTAGGCTATCAGTTAGGCGGGCACTTTCGCATTAGCAACCATAGGCTATCAGTTAGACGGACATTCCCGCATTAGCAACCTTTGGCTATCAGTTAGGTGAGCACTTCCGCATTAGCACTTTGGCACAAGGTCTGTTCAAACATGCACTATTCAATTATGCTTTCATTTCTCGTTTCTCATTTCTTTTCTTTTTGTCATACCTCTGCATCACCAAATAAATATGCATACCTCCGCATCGCCATGTTACTAAGCATACTTCCGCATCACCAAATAATCAATCACTCTTACCTCCACATCACCTCATAGGTATATTTTCAATCTTAGCATTAAAACCTTTAATCTCCAAATACCCAAATTTCTTTAATATTAAATCAAGATAAAAAGTCATTTTCTTAATAAATCAAACTCAATTCCCAACTTAAAACAAAATCTTTTCTCAATAGATTGAACTTAAAACATTATACTTTTCTTAATCAATCGAACTGAAAACAAGAATCTTTTCTTAATAAATCAAAATCAATTAATACGATTCTTAAATCAAAATTTCTTTTAAATAATGCTTTAACCAAGCCTCGGAGTTTTATAAAATTTTCTACAGCATTTTCTCTAAAATTCGGACTTTGCCACCCTTCAAGGGTCCCTACCAAACTATCTTCAATTCTCAAAAATCCTTCTTGATAATTCAAACAAATCAAATTTAATATTATAAATCCATTTTCAATTCTTAAAAATCACTTCCAATAAATTATTTTTTTAATATAAAAACCCTTTTTTCAATTATGAGTAAATATGTAAACCAAATCTTTTTCTAACATAGAGTTATTTCTCAAAATAAGTTTGTAAATCAGGTTTCCAAAATAAAATCACTTTTTTGTATATTTTTACAAAAACTTAGTAGAACCTCTCCTTAAAATAGACTTCACCACCTTCACGGCTCCCTCACTTTTATCATTCCTTAACTTATCTCAATCCATACATTATTCTCAATTTTTACATCATTTTATCAAAACATACACATAATTTATTCACAACAACCACAATTTTGACAATTCTCATCACAACCAGCTATAAATCAGAATCTTTAACATTCTCAAATATTCAAAAAATCAAATATATATTCATCAAATTCAATTATTTCCACAGTCACCAATTCAATACAAATTCGTCATTCAACCATTTCAGGCAGTCATAAATTATTTGCAATTACTCATTAAACTTTTGAGCATTCATGAATTAAAAACTTATAATTTAAAAACGAACCCCTACCTCCGTATGAAATCAAAATCAATGAAGATTTTGGAGAAACTTTTTGACTGAGTCGCTGAAGAAGAAAATGTCAAAAATTGTCTGTACCTCGTAAAACTCCAATTAGGCGAACTCAAGGAAAAGAGGGGCTACGTCACCGTCAACTTCTACCGAACAAAAGTGACACCAACACGTAGAGGAAAAAGATACAAACATTTTTATCGAATTAGATTTTTTATTGGAGTTACGGATCGCAAGAAATCAAAGTCGGAAGCTTAGAGGGTTTCATGGTTTCCTCTCTCTCTATCCCACGGTCATTTCTCTCTCTTTCTTTTCTTTCAATCTTGGCCAAAAAGATAAGAATGAATATTAGATGATGATGATTAATGAATGGTTGCAAGGTATCACAATTATTAAGTAAAGGAACATGTAACCATTACATATGTATCTATGCATAGCAGCCACATTTTTGGCTTTCCTTATCTTTACTATGTATATATATAATGAATATATACCACGGCATATATGTATAATAATGGCCTTCGTCCACTTTCTTTTCCTT
>NC_029789.2:31163923-31167002 GCF_000816755.2 Arachis ipaensis
ATTATTTTTTTGATAAATAATTCAAATTTAATAGAATAAATAATAATTAAATTAAACTTCAATAATCATAAAATTTTATTTAATTATTTTTGTTAAAAATAATTTTCTTAAAAATTATATCTCAATATAATATATTAGCTCATAAATAGCTAATTATTTAATTTTCAAAAATCTGGAGTCTTACAGATATAATACTCATAAACTTCATGCTAAACATATCAATTAGATATCCTATATAGCATAGACACAAACTCAGAGTATGCAGTAAAGCATAAGTAGTCCATCCCTCAGACTTACTTTAAATACCGTGAAATTAATAAATAATTAGCCAATAAATTAATTATTACTCAAAGAAATTAAGAAAATTAAATTTTATAATTTAGAGGAGTAGAAATATTAAAAAATAAATTTTGACACAAATTTTAAAAATTTTGACCCAAAACCGGACCAACGGACCAAACCAGTTGAACCGGGCCCAAAGCCCAGCCTATAAATCACCCACATGAAGCCGCCTTCTTCATTTCATGCATGAAATGTGCTGAAGAATAGGAAGAATCACGTTTACAAACCCTAACCTCACCTCCAAAAATTCAATCGTCCATAATTTTCAATCCGGAGTTCTGATTGATGAGCTGTTAGCGGCCACGTGTTCGCCTTGGAATTCTCTTCAATTCTATCCGAACAAAGTGGTAAGAAATTAGCATTTTTCTCTCAGTTCTCCCTCTCCTCAATTTCGTGATTTTAGGATTTGGGTATTGAGGAATTGAATGATTTTAATGGTTTAGGTGAACTCTAGCAATGGATAATCACTGGGTTTTGTCCAATATATCCGTGGGTAAGGTAATGAACTGTTGAACCCTTGTGAAATATTGAATTAGTGAACTCTATGTTGATTATAGTGATATTGTGTGAATTAGATTGTGTTCTTATTTATTTGGAGTTTAATTGGACGGTTTGAAATGAAATCCGGGTGATTAAGTTTGAGGAATTGACGTTTGGAAGCTTGGAACTTGTGAAAAGAAAGGTTTTTGAGGAGTTCCGAGCTTAGAGAGAAATCGGCCAAGGTATGGTCTTGGTTTCTCGTAGTTAATGTTTAATGTCACGTGAAAACTTAGGCTAGAAGAAGATAGGAATGAACTGAATGAATTATTGATGGATTGTGTATATGGTGTGTAATGTGTGTACAAAGGATGAATGAATTTGTATGAGTTGGATTATGATTCTAATGAGTATAAATTAATGATGATTGTTGATGTGTTGAGGGTTGATGATAGGTTTGTGAAATTGAATTGAATGGATTGATTGAGAAATGTGTGGTTTGATTTTGTAAATGATTTGATATTGGAGTTGGTTTGATTTTGAAATAATTTGATACTGAAAATGATTTGAATGACTGTGAGGTGTTTGGTTTGATGGTTGGGACTCTTGAAGGGTGGCAGAAGTTTGAGTTTTAGAGGAGATACTGCTGAAATTTATATAAAATTTGAGTTTTGATTTGAAGTGTTATTTTAAAAAGAAAAAGATTATTATGTGGCTTGTATATTTGAGACTATTTGTTGACCATCTGTCGCAAGATGTGACCGGGCACTTTAACTTTTCAGATTCCCCCATGGGCATGCATATATATAATATTATTGAGCTTGGAATTTGACTCCATGGAATATTATATTATTGAGCTTGGAGTTTGACTCCATGGATATTATTTTTGAGCTTGGGAATGCACGCACAGAGGGACTGTCCAATGGTTAACTACCAGGACATGTCGGGTTGGCTGTATAATCGATAGATGAGACTCATCAGCCATAGAATAGGCATATATCATGTGTATTTATATGTTTTGCTTGTGTATGAATTGTTTTGGTTTGCTTAATTGCTTAACTCTACTTATTTGCTACTTGTTTTACTTGCTGTAGTTGCACCTCTATCTGTGATTTTTCTTGCTTGAATTGCATGTGCATGTTTTCTGAGAGACCCCTCTTGGCGAAGGTGTGAGGGGAGAAGGGTTGTTCCACCGGTGATTCAGAGGATTGGAGGAGACAGAAAATGAAGTTTTAAGTTAAAGTTAGATTTAGAACTTAAATACCTTAGATAACTTACTTAATTTCTAGTTTAGTTGGATCTTTAAACTGAAATCTGAGTGTTAGAGTTCTAGAAATGCCTTTGGCTTTTCCGAGACCTTTTATATTAACTATGCAGGCACCTTTACCATGCTGAGAATCTCCAAGTCTCATTCCATGTATATTCTGTTATTTTACAGATGCAGGTAGAGAGACACCTCATTGAGCGTCTGGAGACCCTCCTTACAAGCGAAGAACTATCTTTTGGACTTTCATATTTTGTTTTAGGCTATGTATATATGTTTATAGAATCTCTACATGTATATTTTGTATTTTGTCCCTCCTAGAGATTGACTTGGAGAAACATGTGTTTATTTTGTAGTTTGAGTTTTATTTTGGGTTGTATATATATATACTCTGACCGGCCTTAGCTTCGCAGGTCGAGTCTGGAGCTTGATATTTGTATTTTAGAACTCTAATATGTATATTATGTTTTTAGCCTTCTTTTGATCTTACCTATCCATTTTACGATTATCCTTGTGAGTGTGACACGCTTTTCTGTTTTTGCTTTTACTTAACTATTTCTTCAAGGCTTCTAGTTACAAAGTTCTTTAAACTATATTTATATACGTCTTTTCTTTTAGAGGTCGTAATATCCCGCCACCTCTGCTTTACGACTTAAGCATAAGGCTCTGTGTGGTAGGGTGTTACACTCACGAGGATGAACTGCTCTGATACCATAATGTAACACCCTATCACACAGAGCTTTATGCTTAAGTTCGTAAATCAGAGGTGGTGAGGTATTACGATATCTAAAAGTAAAATATGTACATATATAAATATGAAAGGAAGCTTAACTAAGAGCCTTGAAGAAAAGTTGGACAAAACAGAACTCGAAAGTCGCATCACACTCGAAACAGTTAAGAATAAAATGCGTAGATAATAGTAAAGCCAAAAAAACATAAGACATATGGGATAAGAGTTTCAAGAGAAATACATACTAACAAGCTCCAGACACGACT
>NC_029789.2:31167096-31194509 GCF_000816755.2 Arachis ipaensis
ATACAATCCAAATGTTTTCAAAAAGACAAAATATAACTCTTGATTCTCCGAGTCAATCTCTAGGAGGGATAAAATACAAATTTATACAAAGTGGAGAACATATATACATATATATAAACTAGATACAAAATAAAAAGTCCCCAAAATGTAGATCTTTGCTTCTAGAGAGTCTCCAGCACGCTCAGCGAGGTGCTTCATGTCCTGCATCTGAAAACAACAAAATATGTATGGAATGAGAAGCAGGGGTTCTCAGTATAGTAAAGGTGCCCATATAGATAATATATAAGGTCCCGAGAAGCCAGAGGCATTCCAAAATCTTTAACAACCTATATCAAATCCTATAGTTCTTATTAAACAAAAAATAGGGTGGCTATATATAAGGATTTTAATTTAACTCTTCGTTTTTTGTCCCCTGCAAACCTCTAAATCACCAAGTGGAACAACCCTCAGCATCACCGCTGCCAGCATGAGGGATCTCTTATAAACAAACACATACAAGACAAACAAGAAAAACATAGATATAGATAGCAGATATAGAAAATAGATCAGGTAATAGTTAATTATAGCTAAGCAAATAGGCAAGTTAAAACAAATGCATACTCAAACAAAACATACAAGTGCATATGTCCTATGGCCAATGATATCATCTGTTGGTTATACAGCCGAATCCAACATGTCCGGTAGCGAATCCTAGACAGGAACACCACAACACGGAGCACGTGGGACAAAACCCCAACCCTTGCATCTTACCTGCGTAACCCGAAGCACGGGAGACAATCTTAACCCTTGTCTCTTACCCAGGTGGTGTTACAATTCTTGACTCGAAGCAAGTGTGATAAAACTCAACTCTTGCATCTTATCCGGTGTCTCAAACCTTTACCCGGAGTAAGTGGACAATGCCACTGCATCTTATCCGGTGTCTGAAACCTTTACCCGGAGCAAGTGGACAACACCACTGCATCTTACCCGGTGTCTCAACTTTTATCCAGAGTAAGTGGACAATGCCACTACATCTTACCTAGTGGTATATCTCAATCAGATTCAATTTCATTTCCAAATCCATTTTCAATATCAATTCAATTCATTCAAAAATCACAATTAAGATCTGTCCTCATCATCCATCATTCTCATAGCCAACCTCGTCATCTTCAATTTTTTTTTCAATAATTATCATTTCTCATTATCATACTCATCCTCATCACACTTCTCATTCCATTTAATCCATCACAATCCTTAACACTCCAATATATACTCTTATTCAACTTCATAAATTTCACTCGATAATCATGCTTACACTCGTTCTCAAGCCTAAAACAAGTTATTGGACCTTAAACAGGGGTTACGTAGGTTTGAAAAGTTAGAAGAATGGTTAAAAATTCAAAAATACAACTTTGGCAAAATAGGATGGTCATGCATATGCATGCCACTCGCGTACGTGCAAATTCAGAAATTACAGTGCCGCATACACGAGCCTATGTCTGCTTACGCGAGATTTGGAAAATGACGGTTTTGCGTACACATGCACTATCCGTGTACGCGAGAGTCCTAGGCAGAGCCTAATACTCGCGTCGCGTGGAGCCTTCCACGTACGCATGCATATTAGAACTCCAAAAAGCTGATAAGTTAAAAAAAAAATCAGTTTTTCATACCAAACTTCAAGCGCGCATAACTTTTTCGTTAAAAATCATTTTCAGTCTGTTTTTTAAATGTTACGAACCCAATTTTTAATTAACATAAGTTTCACAAGATTTTGGGGCCCAGAAGCCAAGTTATGGACTAGCGAAGTTGGTCAAAAATTATTTTTTATCAAAATTCTCTAGTTTTCCAAAATTCTCAATACAAACCAAATCACTTACAACCAAATCCAATCTCAAGCATTTACATTTAACACCAAATACTAGTTTCCTACTTATCAATCATCCAAACACCTAAATTATTCAATTCACATCATTATACTCATCATCCATCACATATATACACTTTCAACTATCAACTAGCCATTATAAGCCTAACCAAACCAATTCCAATTCATTCATCACATTCATTATCAATATTCAATATCCAATATATCATCAACTCAATTTCACAATTCTTTTACTAATTTTAACATTTAAACATCAACAATTCACATTACATACACATACCATATCTAATCAATCAAACTAACCAATTCACATTATTCAAACCTATCCTAAGGCAACTAGCCTAAGGTTCACACAATATTATATATTAGCTACAAGAAACCAAAACCATATATTTGCCAATTCTTCCCAAGCTTCAAGACACCACCAAATCTCTTTTTCACTAACTTCCAAAGCTCCAACCCAAATTCAACAATTTTCGACCATTAAAGCTTAGTTTCATACACTCAAATCGCCAATTCAACACTAACTCAATACGAAATTCAATCTAGTTCCACATAATATACCGAAATCAATACTAGGGTTTACAGTTATCCATAAACTACAAGGGTTAAAGTTTCTTTACCTTATCCATGGATGATTGGGACGAAACTCAACAATTATCCAATTATAGAATACGCCTAAACCATCAAATCATGAAAATTCTCAATACCCACAACCAAAATCAGAATGGAAGAGGAAACTAGGCAAGAAATTCAAAGTTTCTTACCACTTTATTTGGATAGAATTGAAGAGATCGACGATCGGAGCTCCGGATCAAAAGTTATTATCGATTGAAGTTGGTAGGGAAAAGTGATTTAGGGTTCCACTCATTCTCTTCTCTTCTCACCATTCTTCACTTTCTCTTTCACATGAGGGCATAATTTTATGCTGAATATGGGTTATATGGGTTGGGCCTTGGGTCCAATATGGGTCCAGTTCAACCGATTTAGCTCGTGGTCCCAACTTTGTGCCAAAATATTTAAAATTAATATTTTAATTCATATTTTAAATATTTTTACTTCTCTAGATTATAAAATTTAATTTCCTAATTTTTTGACTCATAATTAATTTATTAGTTAATTATTTATTAATTAACCGGGTTTTACAAAAAAGAATTATGAAAATACTGATTGGGTAAGTAAATTAAAGAGAAGAAAAATATAGGTGAAAGTTATACGTGAATTCAATAACTGCAACTGTAACACCCTAATTACCCTAAGCCTTACCTTGCTCCGTAAAGCAAAGATTAATCAAAGATTACGACAGTTCTAAAGATCATACGTATAATATATAGAAGAAATATTATAATCTAGAAGCCCGATGAAGGATATAGCTCAAAAACAGGATTTCAAAAGCGCAAAACGTACTAACGAAGCTACTATCTTAAGGCACAAGAAACATATAAGATACAACAATTATAAGTATATAATATCATAGGAAACTATCCTCGACTCACGGAGTTTAAGCCAGCTAGCTATATACAGGTATACAGAACCATACAGAAACCTGACAGTTTAAAAACAGCTTATACAAGTTTTGTTCTCTCAAAAGTAAGCCTTTAGGCAAAGACAAAATACAAAAGAGATATGTATAAACAAAATAAGCCAAAAGACTCCAAAAGAATCCAAGATCCTCCGCTTCTGTCACCATCCAAAGCAACTCACCGAGGTGGATTGTGACCTGCATCTGAAAACACAACAAAGATATGGTATGAGAACTGGAGGTTCTTAGTATGGTAACAGTGCCCAGTGATGTAGGATATAAGACTCCGGGACGCCAAAGGCAATCCTAAGCTTCATATCCATCACAAGATTCAACTTAAAGCATTCTAAAACAAATAAGCATAATATATGAAACCTTATCATAATTAAACCGGGTACTCTATCTTAAGGGATTTCTACTCTAACCAAACACCGCTGTCCCCCAGCCTTCACCAACCTATCCTCCATGCGATCCCATCGCCACCGCCTTCTGAACCTCCTCAATCCCAGTAGAAAGCACAATTAATAACAATGCAAGTAATTCACAAGTAAAAGCATACAAGGCAAGTAGATCACGTAAGCAAATAGACATGTTATTCAATTAGGCATACAATTACAAGTCGGCAGAGCAAACAAACAGGTAGAAAATACATATGATGAATGACTGCCCTACTGGCTGTGATATCACATTGTCGGTTCAACTGCCAACCCGACACACCTCCATGGAGATGTCGCCCTTCGAATTTCTCATATGAGAACCCCTGAGATATAGTGCCCGGATCACACTCCAGGTACCAGTGCCTGCACGCCTATAGATCCGAAGGGATGTGAGCGGGATATTCTTGCCTCAGACCTTACATCTCAACGTAAGCGGGATTAACCACCGTCCTTACGCCGCCGCCGTTACCTCGACAGGCGGGATTAACCATCGTCCCTGCCGGGCGCATAGCTTCTCATATTCTCATTAAAAACATTATTTCAGTGGTTCTCAAAAAGTGTTTTCAGTATACAAAGATCCATCATCTCAATCCGAGTTCTCGACTCATCTCAACCACTGTCCATCCATAACTCAGTTTCCAAATGTCAAAAGTTCATCATTCCTCATCTCATATATCAATTATCCTTCTTCTAATGTCAAACCATTCTCAGCACGCCAGATTCCTATGCCTCAGTTTTCTAGTTTATCATAAATCATGTACTAAAACCGTCAAGTTATATCCCATGTTCTAATACTCGAAACTAGGCCTAAAAGTATTAAAATGGTGTTTTAGAAGCTTACAACCTTGTTGGGAAGGTAAAATAGTTAAAAATAAGCAAAATTTGAGAAACAGGACGTGTGCGACTGCACAGGGGTGTGTGTGTGCGCACGCCCAGGAAATTTTAAAATGTGTGCGTACGCACAGGTGGCAAAATTTTCAGAATCTGTTCACTCGCACAACCTGTTCCAGCGCCCCCAACAGACTGGCCTTCCCGACGTGTGCGTCCGCACGGGCCTGTTTGTCCGCACAGGTTGAAATTTTTCCTTAGATATGTGCGCACACAAGCTGTGCTAGCACTGCAAACAGAACGCACTTCCCTACCTGTGAGTGCGCACAGGTGTGTGTGTCCGCACAAGTCAAAATTTTTGCAGGGTGTGCGTCCGCACGAGGGTGTGCGCCCGCACATATCAGTAATCATAAAATTCTGCAACTTTGCAGATTTCAGATTTTTAACACCAACTTTGAATGATCATAACCTAATTTTACCAAACTTTAACATTTACACAATTTCTTACCATACACATTCCAAATCATACCAAACCACTTAAAGTCACTCCAAGATCCATTTTTCACCAAAACTACCCTCTTGGTCACAAACCACAATCTATACCAATCTCTCATCATACTTCATCATTTTCAACATCAATATCATCTTTATATCAACATCAATTTTCTATCATCATACTCATTCATGCTTCTAGGCCATAATTAACAATAGTCATTCACCCCAATTTATCATACATCAAAATCTCAATATCATTATTTCTCAACATAACCATATTAATTCAACATACAACATCAACCAACCATCATCAACAACCACATAAATTCAACCCTATCCTATAGGTCACTAGCCCTAAGTGTCCATGAATATTATATACTACATAGAGGAAACCGAAATCATACCTTGGCTGATTTCCTTTATGCACCAAAACCCAAATGAGCACAATCTATGCTTGCCAACACAATCCAAGCTTTCACTCCCATTCCAATAAGCACAATTAAATTCCAAAAGCTCCCAAAGCCACAATAATCAAACTATATACATACAAATAATCTCAAATCAACCTAGGGTTCCAATTAAACATAAATTCACAAGGGTTTAATGGCTCTTACCTCTTCCAACAGATTTGGATGTCAAAACCCAAGGCTAAGCAAGGCTTAGAGCAAACCTAAACATCCAAAATCACAAAAACTCATTTAACCCCAAAGCCCTAGGAACCGAAATTTTGGAGAGAATAATAGAAAAGATTTCATGGTTACCTCTCCAGTTTCTTGTATGGGTTTTGTAGAGCTCTTCACGAGGAACGCGTAGCCGTAAATGGTGTAGCGATTGGAGCTCTCTAGCTCAAGATATGAGCTTTGGAAGATTGAGATGAATAGTGCTCAATCTCTTCTCCTCTCCTTCTTTTCTTATCTCTGATGTGTGTGTGTTATGAGTGTTGTGTGGTGAGTTGGTTCACTTAATGAACCCTTTTATATGTTGGGCTTGGGCCCAACTTGGGCCCG
This sequence comes from Arachis ipaensis, assembly GCF_000816755.2. Taxonomy (NCBI): domain Eukaryota; kingdom Viridiplantae; phylum Streptophyta; class Magnoliopsida; order Fabales; family Fabaceae; genus Arachis; species Arachis ipaensis. The sequence goes on from NC_029789.2 coordinate 31,173,250, forward strand.
GTCCAATCCGTTAACGTTTTTAGCCCGTTTGCCCTAACTTCGGGCCAAACCTTTAAAATTAACGCCCGGTTTTTCATTTCTAACATTTTTCTAAGGTTTTTGCCAGTTTTCACTTTTTCTCATGCGGTATCAGACAGACTTGAACCGGTTCAACTACCGGTTCGCGATTTTTTACGGTTTTTCGCAGAAAACACATTTTTTGACTCGAAAAGACCCACTGAGTCCAAAAATGATGTTTAATACCTCAAATTCTCACTATAACTTTTTGGAATCAAATTTGGGTAATCTAACCACTTAATTAACTGGTTGATTAATTGCGGTTCTTACAGCAACAAAATTAAATGAAATTTGTAACGATGGAGGCGTTACAATCGAAGGTGTTGAAGGTAAAAAAAGAATGGCAGCAAGAGAAATACAGCAAAGTGCATCGAGCTATCAAAAGAGAAGCAGCAAGAATGAATAAAATTATAAAAAAATAAAAAGATATATTCTTTATGATTACAAAACTCTAATAGAATAATTAGAATGAGGCTAAACTGCTGGTCAGACTATAAGAGTACAATACTCACATACATACTCAGAAAATGATACAAACAAAGATTAACATAAAACTAAACAAAACATAATTTAAATAAATATCTCAAAATATAATAAGATCTATAAAATATTATTTATCACCAATGATTAAGCACTTGTTGGCTTCTAATTATTCTTTTCCTCATTTTATATATAGCCCCGAAAATCAACCTTTTGGCATAGTCGTTATCTAGTTTAAGACGTCATAAAAACTTATTTAAATAACAAATTTGCTATATATCCAAGCAATATTACCATCCATGTCTAACCAAGTAGATCCAACACCAACAAAAATAACTCTCATTAAAAAGATCGTGATTACACGCGCACACATTATTCTTTCAACCAAGTCATTTACGTTCACACACGGGGCTTTACATTATCATCATCATCTTCTTCTTCTTCTTCTTCTTCTTTGTGTTCCTCCTCCTCCTCCTCCTCCTCCTCCTCTTCCTCTTCCTTCGCGTATTTTCTTTTCATCATCATTCTTTTGTTGCTACTATTATTGATGTTATTGTAGTAGAAGGTGAGGAGAAAGAGTTTTGAATTGTGCAGGACAACGAGTCCAAATACACCTTAATTTACTCATAAATGAACCAAATTATATAATGGATTGCGACACAATTAACTCAGAATGAACCAAAATTACATAAAAATTACGACACAATTAACTCAGAAATGAACCGAAATTAATAATGATTGCGACACATAAACTCAGTTCGAAAAATAAGCACACAAACAAGACTGAATCATGAACAAAAATACATCCAAATCTAATTTTGGATCAGACAATGTCATTAATATGTTGCTTCTTCTTTTTTGTTTGATAATTTTTCTTTCTTTTTAGTTTTATTCCTCTTAAGAGAATAAATTAAGAAGAATTTTGAGAAAATAAAATAAGAAGGAGAAGATGAAGAAGAAAAAGATAAAAAAGAAGAAGAAGAAGCAGTAGAAGATGTGGAAGAAGAGGAGAAAGAGTTTTGAATTGTGTAGGACAACGAGTCCAAATGCACCTCACTTCACTCATAAATGAATCGAAATTATATAATGATTGTGACACAATTAACTTAGAAATAAGCCAAAATTACATAATAGATTGTGTCACAATTAACTCATAAATGAACCGAAATTACATAATGATTGCGACACATAAACTCATTTAAAAAACAAGCACACAAACAAGACTGAAATCATGAACAAACGGATCAGACAACGTCATTAATATATTTTTTTTCTTTTTTGTTTGATATTTTCTTCTCTTTTTCTTGGTTTTATTCCTCTTAAGAGAGTGAAACAAAAAGAACTATAAGAAAATGAAAAAAGAAGGAGAAAAAAAAGAAGAAAAAGATGAAAAAGAAGAAAAAAATAGTAGAAGATAAGGAAGAAGAAGAGAAAGAGTTTTGAATTGTGTAGGATAACGAGTCCAAATGCACCTTAATTCACTCAGAAATGAACCGAAATTACATAATGGATTGCGATACAATTAACTTAGAAATGAACCGAAATTACATAACAATTGCGACATAATTAACTCAGAAATGAAGCGAAATTATAGAATGATCGCGACACTTAAACTTAGTTTGAAAATAAGCACACAAACATGACTAAATCATGAGCAAAAACACATCCAAAATTAATTTTGGATTAGACAACATCATCAACATGGCAAAAAATTCAACAATAATAATAATAATAATAATAACGACGATAACGATAACAACGATATGTATAAGAAGAAGATAATGATAACGATAATGATGATGATCATGATGATGATGATGATGGAGGAGGAGAAGAAAAAGGAAGGAGAAGAAGAAATTCAAATGAGAAAAGAAGAATGATGAGGTGGTGGTGTTGTTGGTGATGACGATAATGAAAGAAAGATAACGAAGAATGGGAAGAAGAAGAAGAAGCGATGGCAGGCGTGCGTGAATTTGAAATACTTGGTTGGACTTGGTTAGAGTTATGACTTGGATGTAAAGTTTTATTGTTTAAATAATTATTCCATATAGAGAAGCATTCTGAAGATAAGTAAGGAGAATCGAAAAAATAGTGAAAAAATTAAAAAGGGAGATTGTGGGATTAAAGAATTGAACAGAAATTATGATTGATGTCTTTGTAACTTTTAATGAAATAAATAACAGCGAAGTAGTTTTGAATTATGTTAACAGGATTAAAATAGGAAATAGAAAATTGGATACTAATTTATCTTGTGCTTAATTTGGGGGATTATATATATATATATATATATATATATATATATATATATATATATATATATATATATATATATATATATATATATATATATATATATATATATATTATTTTTTCTCAAAATGAAGGTAATTGTATTACTTTAAGTGAATGATATAAAATTTTACGTGCGACCAAAAAAAAATATTTAGCATTATATATTGTTATAAAGTTATGGATAACTATTTTAATAGTTAATTTTAGTATATATCAAACTTTGGAATGTCACTCGTCTTTGGCGCTTTGGTACCCCCAACACTAAGGATTTTTTATTTAAATAAATAAAATAAATGCATTAATGAAAGAAATAAATAATTTTAAAAATATTTATCGTTTTTCGTTCCATAGTCATATCTTGTTTACAGTGTAAACGAGATATGACACGTCAGCTGCGTCGTATCTATCTCGTTTACAGACTTATCTCGTTTACACTATAAACGAGATAGACCCTTATCTCGTTTACACTGTAAACGGAAAAAGGCTGAACGGCGCCTATAAGTACAAGTCGTTTACACAGTGTTCTTGGACCCCACTTTGACCTAGTCAAACTCTTTCTCCCCTCTTTTATAAGTTTCCTTCCATATTTGAGTTTGAGACGGTGATGGCACGCCAGGCGGGCAACGACGGTGATATCAACAAACTAAACGAGACTTCGCATTATGCTGGGGCGGTCGACTTTGAGGTTAGTTGCATTATGTTCAGTTAATCTAAGTATGTGGACATTGTTAGGGTAGTCTCATAGTGACAAGCACTGAGTAAGGAGCTTTAGGAGTTGGACTGTATGATGAATTTAGAACAATTTTGCTTGTGTAAGATTCGAATGACTTAATTACGATTTAGAGACATAAGTAAGTTAGAGACAGTTGTAGAGTAGACACATGGTAGTATATTCCTCAGTAGGAGTAGTACTTTGTTCTTAAGTAGAATAGGAAAATGTATTATTATCTATTTATAGGTTAAAATTTTATTTTTCATTCCGAAGAGGCCTCGCCTTCTGTTGCCCCGGCGAGTTAGCCAAACCCTTCCTCCACCCGATGCCATCGTCCCGTATCTGACTAAGGCCGGATTTGGCGATACGGTGCCGCTCAGGGACTTCACATTTGACTATTCTCTGATTTCGGCACTCGTGGAGCGATGGCGTCCGGAGATGCACACGTTTCATCTTCCGTGGGGTGAGGCCACTATCACCCTGCAGGACGTGGCGTACCACCTGGGCCTACGTGCACACGGGAACCCCGTTGGGGGGGGGTGCCTACGTGACTTCGGCCGGTGGTACAACACTGAGACGTGGGCGATGGTAGAGCAGCTGCTTAGTGCCAGGCCTCCGGTGGTGGCACAGCAGGCGGCGCAGAAGAAGGAGTCGTTCACGCTGAAGCTGGTATGGTTGCGTGATCGTGTCTGACAGATGCCCCCCACCGACGATCCTGAGACCCTTCGACAGTATGCTCGATGCTACATTAAGTTACTGATAGAAGGGTATCTACTGATAGACAAGTCCAACAACCTGGTACATGTACGGTGGCTGCCGCTTCTTCGGGACTTTGCGGAGTGCATGGCATTATCATGGGCTCTGCTGTGCTGGCCTGGACTTACCAGTCACTGTGTTTGGAGGGCACAACAGGGAGTCATGAATATCGCCAGTTGCACTCTGCTGCTGATGAGTTGGACTATAAGCAGAGATTTACCACTCGTAACCGGCCTTGCTGGGACTATAAGCAGCGCTAATGAGGTACCTCTTGCCCTCAGTGGACTTGAACCGTGTCATGAAGTTCGCAGCCATGTGTCTTATGCAGTAAGCATGGTAGGCTCTAGGGGGATGCCAACCACTATCATCGGAGGTAAGCGCTGCCTTGATAGCCTGAGATCTGTCAGAGATAACCAGTAGGCCATCCTGTGGGGTGACGTGGCATCTCAAATTAGTTAGAAAGAACGACCATGACTCGGTGCTCTCGGACTCCACAATGGCAAAGGCAACAGGCAGGATGTTTCTATTCCCATCTTGCGCCACTGCAATAAGCAACACACCACCATACCTGCCATACAGATGCGTACTATCTACAGAGACAAAGGACTTGCAATGCTTGAATGCTTCTACACATGACGGAAAAGACCAAAATACCTTGTCGAACATACTGCAGTCACGTACAAGGAGGTGCCCATCGTAGAATGGTTTGACGCGAGGTCAAAGATGGTACTAGGAAAACAGCTCTGCAGTGCCTGAAGCAACTTGGGAACCTTATTGTACGGCTCCTCCCAATCCCCATTGATGGGGCAAAAATTAGCCAATTAAGAATTTATGATAAGAACAGCGTTGCAAGTACAGTTCTTAACCAACAAAAATCCACTTATCAATTTAGAAGGGTTGTCACAAATTTAGAATAAAAATACTGGGAGTAGGAATCCCAGGTCGTCTCCCAACGAGTTGACAAAAGAGTGCTATTTTATTAATCAGGAGTTTTCCGAGAAATTTTAAGAGTTGAAGAACAAGAATTTAAGTAATCGTAAATTAAAGCACTATAAATTAAAAGAGGTTTTATATAATCAGAATAAAAAACCTTGACCGGGGAAAGATTATTCGGAAGTTTTATCATTGTTGGACTTTCTCAAGTGTAATAGCAAGAGGTTGTTGTTTTCACTTAGTTAACCCTTACTAAATAAAGGAAAGTCAAGTAATTGAGCTAACTCTTATTTGCAAGTCCTAATCCTCTCCTTATGGAAGGATTAGCGTTAGTAAATAGAGAGTTAGCCAACAACTTCTAATTGAACTAATCACTTGAGTATTCCAACTCAAGGGTCTCCTTTTAATCAACCCGCAAGTCAAGTTGGGAGTCTACTCCATTGACATTAATGTAACTTTCATAAATGATAAAAAGGAATAAGAGGAAGACATGATAAATTAAATAAAATAATAACTAAAAATTAATTAAAGGTAAAAATAGTTCTTTGCATTAATAAATCCAAAAATCCTAACATACCTATCTGAACAGGGTTAATAGGTAATCAAAAGAGTAAAGGAATAAAAAACAAACTAGAATAATGAAAACTTCAACGGAGGTAATGACTCTTCTCAATATCCAAAGCAAAAGCATAAAACTAGAAATCTATGAATGTAAAGAAAACCTAGAGGAAGTAGTAATTTTTCTCTAAGATTCAAAACTAAAACTAAAAACTATGCGAATGAGAATGTCTGTTGAGTCTTTACTTGTCCCCTGGCTCTAGTCTGTGTTTCTGGGCCGAAAATTGGGTCCAAGCTTGGCCCAAAATCGCCCCCAGCGTTTTCTGTGATTTCTGCAGATAGCGCACATCACGCGTACGCATCGCCATGCAAACTCCAATTCACGCGCACGCATGAGCCATGCGTGCGCGTCACTTCTCACTGGTTGTCTCCTTTATTTCTTGTGCTCCTTCCATTTTTGCAAGTTTCCTCTCCATCCTCTAAGCCATTCCTGTCCTATAAAGCCTGAAAATACTTAACATACAGATCACGGCATCGAATGGTATAAAGAGAAATTAAAAACATACAATTTAAAGGCTTAGCAAGCAAGTTTTCAATCATAGAACAAAATTGGGAAGGAATTGTAAAATCATGCAAATAGTATGAATAAGTGTGCAAAGAATTGATAAAAATCACTCAATTGAGCACAAGATAAACCATAAAATAGTAGTTTATCAATCTCCCCACACTCAAACATTAGCATGTCTTCATGCTAAGCTCAAGGAGATAAAAGGAATGAATGGGGAAAAGTTGGACTCATGAGATGCAACCTATGAATGCAACTATATGTTAAGATGATTCTGTCTACTTGGTTAAAAGTAAATAAGTTCTTCAAGACAAACATAAATCAGATATCACTAATTCAAATCATACAATAAAAGACAAGTAAACTTGTAAGAAGATAGCTCATGAAAGCAGGGAACCTAGAATCAAGCATTGAACCCTCACTGGTAGTGTATATGCACTATAATCTCTCAAGTGTCTAGGGTTAATCACTCTACTCTTCTCTAGTCATGCTTTCTAGACTTTGTTCTTCATCTAACCAATCAACAAAAATTTAGTATACCAATACAAACATCATGAGGTCTTTTTAAGGTTGTAATGGGGCTAAGGTAAGAGTGAGGATATATGTGTGGCCAAGTGAGCTATAATATGAATCTTGGACTAACCTAAGCTCTCACCTAAACACACACACTCTATGTAACTCTAAAATCATGCTTCTAACTTAAGCTAATCAAAGATTCAGTTGAGGTAATTAATTGTTTTTCCGCTTAAGGCTAGTGATGTAGTAAAATATAGAATAAATGGGGATTAAAAGTCTCAAGGTGGCTAACAAAGGTGATGGAAAGGGTAGGCTATTTGGGATAAGTGAGCTAATAACAAATGATGGCCTCAATCATATGCAAGCATGTAAATACACTAAACAATGGACATATAGAATGGAACAAAGTATAGATTGCAGTCATAGAGAAGAAAATACAGAAGAATGAAATATTATGTTCAAATAATGTAACCATGTAATTAAGCTCAAATCTTACAGGTTGTGTGTTCTTAGCTATACTTCATATTCCAATTTACAGTCTTCAAACAAGTTTAACACAATTTTTCAATTTAAATTAGTGGAATGCTATAAAAAGGGTCTTGAAAGAAAACTCATTACTTTAACCAAACAAAACATACATGCAAACAATTATTATCATGCATTCTATCATATCTAACAAAGGAAAAATAGTCAAATATTGGTGTTAAGAGAGAGAAGTTACCTCCCGAAGTCAAGGACTGACCTCCTCACACTTAAGGTTCGGCACGGTCCTCCGTGCCATCAGTAAGGAGCAAGGGAGGGCTAGAAGCATCGCCTCCAGTGTCTGGTTTGCCTTGGCTTCCTGTGTTACTGGATAAAGGGGAGTCCGGGGTGTCCATTAGTTCTGGGGGTGGGTGTGTACCAACTATGAGGTCCTTCAAATAGTTGTATCGGCGCTTGTTACGGCACTCTATTTACTCCATCCGCCGGTCTTGTGGTGTGGATGATGGTGGAGTAGAAGTAGGAGGAGTATCCAAAGATGGGCCTGTAGGCCGGCTCGCAGAGGGAACTGGTGGCCTGATGTACTTCCCATTCGGGACATACTGGTCGGCTCTAGGGATCATGACCTTCGTGTCTCCTACCCGATAGGACACACCTACTGCAGAGACCAAATCTGAGTCCAAGACGGGGAAGGGCAGGTTACCCGCAATCTGTACATGTCCCATTGCTTGCCGTATGTGTCGGGGCAGGTTGAGGGATTGCTCTGTCAGGATGCACCAGATGAGGACAGCCATGTCTGCTGTGAAGGTCGACTCGTGAGTGCTCGGAAAGACATAGTGGGACATAATTTGTGCCCATATGCGAGCCTCCAGGGTGAGTGACTGGGCTGAGATGCTCTTGGGTTTTGAACGATGCTGCCCGTAGATCCACTTGCTGCCAGGTTGGGCTATAACTCCAAGGATGCTATCCCAGTCAAACTGATACATCTGGCGCTTACGAGATGCTTCTTGATATGCATCCCATCCCTCTGGACTAGGTGGAAGGTCCAGTGCTCTCTGTATGGCATTTTCGGAGACAGGGACCTGATGCTGACGAATGTAGACAGTCTGCAGAGTAGGCGAGTAAAAGTTTGAGTAGAATTCAACTACCCATGATAAGTTGGCCTCTCGCAGCTGCCTCCTCAAAAATCCCCACTATCTTCTCTCAATTCGGGGCTCCACAAAATCAATAAAATGTGTTGGGATAATGAGTAGATGCTCATTGTTGTAGTTCCTCTCAGCTAGGATGGGGAATATCTGTTCGTAATAACGGTTAGCAAACCATGTGGAGTCTCGGGCGGGAAAAGCTTTCTCTGATTCATCAACCTTAATGATCCTCTTCACCCGCTTTGTTGGTGGCTTTACACTGGTAGAGGGAAGTGCTTTTGCTAGTGTTCTCTTGGTTCCTCTCCTTGCTGGTGTCTTGTCAGTAGCTTTCTCTTTTCCTTTCTTGGTACCCATGTCTAAAGAAGAAAGAAAAGGAAGAATATTAAAGATAGATAACTAAAGAACCGGAAGGGAGAAAAGTCCAAGTGATAATGAATGCCAAAGAAAAGATGTTAGCTTAAATACATGGTAGCTACAACATGTAGGTAAGACACCAATGAAGATCAAGAGGGCAATTCATAATAAATAGATGCAGGAGTGTTTATGGCATTCAGAAACAGGCATGAGAAGCATAGTTCAAGCATCAAGTAGTAAATGTGCCAAATTAAAGAGCATGTGTAATGATGACAATTGTGAATAATAATCCCAAATACATGTGGAGTACAAATATTGTGAAAGAGGCATTCAAGTAAAAGGGTAAAACAAAATAGAGTTCAAGATGCCATAAGTCTTTTCACAAACACTTGGTGAGCAAGTTAAAGTAGGAATGAAAATAATATAATCCAAATGTGTATGAGAGCCAAATTAAAATATCAATTGTCAAATCACTCCTCATAATATCCACAAGCTTCATTATAGTAAGGTAATACCTAAATAAAACTCTAATACCAACATAAGAATGCATGAAAAAGAAAGAAAAAGAAACTATGGATAATGAAATTAAAAGAAAAATAAAGAAGAAAGAAAAATAAATGCAAGAATGGAAGAGTAGAAGGGAAGAAGAAAAGAAACCTGGTGATGAAGATGAAGAAGAAGGAAAGAAGAAAGTAGTAGAAAGTAAGAAAGAATAAGGAAGAAGAAAGAAAGAAAGAAGAAGAAATAATTAGGATTGAAAAGAGTTAAGATTGGGGGAGAGGGAGAATTAGAATCAGGCGCTGAGGTGGTTTAAGTGTGCGTCGCATGCGAGGCGTACGCGTACGCGTGGGTCGCGCAATTTCCAAGCGACGCGTAAGCGTCAGGGACGTGTACGCGTGATATGGGTTGTGCAATTGGCGCGAAGGCAATCCCGCGCACGCACAACTCTCTGTTTGATACGCACGAGAGCAAAAAATGCATATGACGCGTGCGCGTCCACGCGTCAAGGACGCGCACGCGTGGATGGCTGGTGTGGAAAATCGTGATTCACACTTTTCACAACTCCGCACAACTAACCAGCAAGTGCACTGGGTCGTCTAAGTAATACCTTACGTGAGTAAGGGTCGATCCCACAGAGATTGTCGGCTTGAAGCAAGCTATGGTCATCTTGTAAATCTCAGTCAGGCGGATTCAAATGGTTATGAGGTTTTGATAATTAAAAGATAAATAAAACATAAAATAAAATAAAGATACTTATGTGATTCATTGGTGGGAGTTTCAGATAAGCGTTTGGAGATGCTTTGTTGCTTCTGAACCTCTGCTTTCCTATTGTCTTCTTCCAATCATGCGTGCTCCTTTCCATGGCAAGATGTATGATCCTCTCGGATGAAAAATACCAGGTACGATCTCTGCACGGCTAATCAACTGTCGAATTTCTCGTCTCGGATGAAAAATACCAAGTACAGCTACCGCACGGCTAATCATCTGTCGGTTCCTGCTAGCATCGGAATAGGACCCTTGTCCTTTTGCACACTGTCACTGCGCCCAACATTCGCAAGTTTGAAGCTCGTCACAGTCATCCCTTCCCAGATCCTACTTGGAATACCACAGACAAGGTTTAGACCTTCCGGATCTCAGGAATGGCTGCCAATTGGTTCTAGCCTCTACCATGAAGATACTAATCTCACGGACTCGGTCTGTGTATTAGAGACCTAAGAGATACGCACTCAAGCTGTTGCCCAATGACTACGTTGAGCTTTGATAGAACGGAAGTGGTTGTCAGGCAGGCGTTCATAGGTTTGAGGATAATGATGAGTATCACGGATCATTATATTCTCCATATTGAAGTACGAGCGGGTATCTTAGAATAGAATCAAGCGTGATTGAATAGAAAATACTAGTAATTGCATTAATTCATGAAGAACAGCAGAGCTCCACACCTTAATCTATGGGGTGTAGAAACTCCACCGTAAAAAATACATAAGTGAAAAGAGGTCTAGGCATGGCCGAATGGCCAGCCTCCAAGTCCAAGTCTCAGATCTAAAATTGATCAAAAGATTATAAAGTCTATGAAAAAGTGCTATTTATACTAAACTAGTAACTTAGGTTTACAGGAAATGAGTAACTAAGTGCAGATAGTGCAGAAATCCACTTCCGGGGCCTACTTGGTGTATGCTTGGGCTGAGCATTGAAGCTTTCACGTGCATAGGCCATCCTTGGAGTTAAACTCCAGCTTGGGTGCCAGTTTGGGCATTTTACGCCAGTTTTAGTGCCAGTTCTAGCGTTTTACACCAGAAATCTCTGGTGGGCGTTTGGATGCCAGTTTGGGCCATCAAATCTTGGGCAAAATATGGACTATCATATATTTCTGGAAAGCCCAAGATGTCTACTTTCTAACGCAATTGAGAGCGTGCCAATTGGACTTCTGTAGCTCCAAAAAATCCACTTTGAGTGTAGGAGGGTCAGAATCCAACAGCATCTGCAGTCCTTTTTCAGCCTTTGAATCAGATTTTTGCTCAGGTCCCTCAATTTTAGCCAGAAAATACCTGAAATTATAGAAAAACACACAAACTCATAGTAAAGTCCAAAAATGTAATTTTTTCATAAAAACTAATAAAAATATAATAAAAAGTAACTAAAATATACTAAAAACTATGTAAAAACAATGCCAAAAGGGTATAAATTATCCGCTCATCAATGGCCATTGTGGGAAAATGACGCGCACGCGTCAGGGACGCGTACACGTGGCGAGGCTTGTGCTCCCAGCACAGTTCCAGCCCCATACCATCATAACTCTCTGGCCATACACCCATTTATGCCGATTTGCAGGGTCACGCGTACGCGTGGGGGACGCGTATGCGTGGACTTGCTTGTGTGCAAGGCACACCACCAGCACCACTCCTGCCCAACTCTCTGTTCAATTTTTATTTTTCACACACATATATATGACGCATACGTGTCAACGACGCTTGCGCGTCGTGTGCCCTTTTTTTTATGCAGGATGCAAAATACAACATGCAGATGAATATGCAGAAATTATGAATAACTATTGTGAAAATTAAAATAAAATAGACTTAGAATGAGAAGAAACGATCATGCCATGGTGGGTTGTCTTCCACCTAGCACTTTGCTTTTACGTCCTTAAGTTGGACGGTCCATAAGCTCAATCTGCTTCTGTTGGTGGGTCCTCTAAGAGGAAGACCTCTAGCTCTTTATTTTCCTTCATCTTTTCACCATGATAAAGCTTTAAGCGATGTCCATTGACCTTGATGAATTTGGAACTTGAAGGATGACTCGGATGAAAGACTCCGTATGGCTCTGCCTTCTCTACTCTGTCCCATCTGGATCTCAGCTTTCCTGACATGAGTCTCAGCCTTGAGTTGTAAAGGAGAACTAGCTCCCCGGGTCTGAAATATCTTCTTTTGATATGCTTGTCATGCACAGCCTTCACCCTCTCCTTATATAGTCTGGAGTTGTCATATGCCTCGAGTCGAAGGGTCTCTAGTTCTACCAGTTGCAGCTTCCTTTCAGCACCAGCCTTCTCAAATCCCATGTTGCATTCCCTTACAGCCCAGAAAGCCTTGTGTTCCACCTCCACTGGGAGGTGACAAGCCTTTCTGTACACTAAGCAGAAGGGGATCATTCCTATGGGTGTCTTGTATGCTGTTCGATAAGCCCAAAGCGCATCTACAAGTCTGGTGCTCCAGTCCTTCTTATGAGGCTTGACTATCTTTTCCAGTATGTGCTTTATCTCTCTGTTAGACACCTCGGCTTGCCCATTGGTCTGGGGATGGTAGCCTGTTGCTACTTTATGAACAATCCCATGCTTCTTCAGTAGACCTGCTAATCTCCTGTTACAAAAGTGAGTGCCTTGATCACTCACGATTGCTCGTGGTGACCCAAAGCAACAAATAATATGGTTTATAACAAAAGTGACAACATTGTTAGCATCATCAGTATATATAAGAAACCACTAGAGTTTGGGAATGGACCTACGAAGTCAACGCCCCAAACATAAAAAATTTCACAGAATAGCATAAGCTGTTGGGGCATCTCATCCCTCTTGGATATATTACCAAACCTTTGGCATGGGAACAAGATTTACAGAAGGTAGTAGCATCTTTAAAAAGAGTGGGCCACCAGAATCCACAGTCTAAAAATTTCTACCTGTTCTTTGACGGCCAAAATGTCCTCCACTCTCAGAAGAGTGGCAAGCCTCTAAAATGGACTGAAATTCTAATTGAGGCACACACCTTCTAATTATCTGGTCAGCACCATACCTCTATAAATATGGGTCATCCCATATATAATATTTGGACTCGCTTTTCAGCTTGTCCCTTTGATGCTTAGTAAAATTAGGAGGAAAAGTGTGACTAACTAGATAATTAGCTATAGGAGCATACCAAGGGACTACTTCAGATATGGCGTGCAAATTGTCAAATGGGAAAGCATTATTAATAGGAGTGGAGTCATCCTGAATGTGCTTAAGGCGACTCAAGTGGTCTGCCACTAAATTCTGGGAACCACTCCTATCCTTAATTTCTAAATCAAATTCTTGCAGCAGCAATATCCAACGTATTAGCCTTGGTTTGGACTCTTTTTTAGCTAATAAATACTTTAGATCTGCATGGTCTGAGTACACTACGACCTTAGTACCAAGTAAATAGGCTCGGAATTTATCCAGAGCAAAAACAATAGCTAGAAGCTTTTTTTCAGTGGTAGTGTAATTAGACTGAGCAGCGTCTAAGTCTTAGAAGCATAAGCAATTACGAAAGAATCCATACCTTCGCATTGAGCCAGCGCCGCTCCTACTGCATGGTTGGAGGCGTCACACATAATCTCAAAAGGCTGGCTCCAGTCTGGTCCTCTCACAATCGGAGCTTGAGTTAAGGCGATCTTCAGCTTATCAAACGCAATCATGCATTCCTCACTCAGCTCGAACTCAACATCCTTCTGTAGTAGTCTGGATAAAGGCAATGCTACCTTACTGAAGTCCTTGATAAATCTCCAGTAGAAACCTGCATGACCAAGGAACGAACGGACTTCCCTCATGGAGGAGGGATAAGGTAAACTAGAAATCACATCTACCTTTGTTGGATCTACAGAAATACCAGTATTAGAAACAACATGTCCTAGAACAATACCCTGTTTAACCATAAAATGACACTTTTCAAAATTCAATACAAGGTTTGAACTAACACACCTGTCTAATACTCTAGCTAAACTATCCAAACAAAGGTTAAATAAATCACCATATACGCTAAAATTATCCATGAAAACTTCCATACAACTCTCAATAAGATCAGAGAAAATGCTCATCATGCACTTTTGGAAAGTAGCCGGTGCATTACATAAGCCAAAAGGAATCCTTTTGTATGCATACGTTCCAAAGGGACATGTAAAAGTAGTCTTCTCCTGATCTTCAGGAGCTATATGAATTTGAAAATAGCCTGTATAATAATCTAAAAAGCAGTAATGTGATTTACCTTACAGGCGATCAAGCATCTGATCAATGAATGGCAGGGGGTAATGATCCTTGCGGGTAGCCTGGTTGAGGCGCCTGTAATCAATGCAAACTCTCCATGAATTCTGCACTCTAGTTGCCATGAGCTCTCCATGCTCATTCTTCACTATTGTGACTCCAGACTTCTTGGGCACCACTTGTACTGGGATAACCCATTCACTATCTGAGATGGGGTAGATGATATCAGCTGCAAGCAGTCTGGTTACTTCCTTCTTGACAACTTCTAAGATGGTAGGATTTAACCGCCTTTGAGGTTAACGGACAGGCCTTGCTCCCTCTTCTAGAAATATCCTGTGCTCACAAACTTGAGGGCTGATGCCTACTATATCCACCAAGCTCCACCCAATTACTTTCTTGTGTCTTCTCAGCACACTAAGCAACTGCTCCTCTTGTTGGGAAGTGAGTTCCCTTGTAATGATGACTGGGAGCTTCTAATTTTCCTCAAGGTAAGCATACTTGAGGTGGGGTGGAAGGGGCTTTAACTCCATTTTTTGCTCATGGCTGGGCACTTGATCATCTGGAGCTAGTGATGATGGCAAAGTGTCCGCATTATGTTTAGAGGGTTTTCCCACACTTGTATCTTGCTCCATGTGCATTTCTTCTACTTTTTCTTGGTGAACTGCAGCTACAGTCTCATCAATGATGTCACACTGGAAGATGGAGTGATCTTCCGGAGGGTGCTTCATAGCTTCATCCAGGTTGAAGCTCACTGCTCTGCCATCTATCTCAAAGGAGTAAGTTCCTGAGAATGCATCCAACTTGAACTTTGAAGTCTTCAAAAATGGCCTTCCAAGCAGGATGGATGATGGTCTTCCTGAGTCATTAGGGGGCATCTCCAAAATATAGAAGTCAATAGAAAATGTGAGCCCCTTAATGCTCACAAGCATGTCCTCAGCAATTCCAACCACTGTGATTATGCTTTTATTTGCCAAAACAAAACGAGTTGCCGACCTTTTTAAGGGAGGGAGCTGATAAACCACTATTTCATGGTTTATCTTGTACTCAATTGAGTGGTTTTTATCAAGTCTTCACCCACTTATTTATATAAATTGCATGGTTTTACCATTCCTTCCTCATTTTATAAGATTTATGAAAACATGTTTCCTATGCTTTATTAATATTAAAAATTAATTATCCTTTATTGCCATTCGATGCCGTGATTTCTGTGTTAAGTATTTTCAGGTTTCATAGGGCAGGGATGGCTTAGAGGATAGAAACGAAACATACAAAAATGGAAGAAAAGCATAAAAATGGAGTTTTGAAGAGAAGGCAGCGACGCGAACGCATGGACAACGTGGCCGCGTGCCTGGCACAAAACACAATCGACGCGAACGCGTGGACGATGCGGACGCGTGACCAGGAAAAACTCTAGATGACGCGAACGCGTGACCCACGCGCACGCGTGATGGACGCCACGTGTAGAAACTGCAAAAAACTCCCCCAGCGATTTCTGAAACCCTTTTTGGCCCAGATCCAAGTCCAGAAACACATACTAGAGGCTATAAAGTGGGGGGATGCATCCATTCATGGGGGATGATCTATCTATTATTCAGTTTTCATAATTGAGATGTAGTTTTTAGAGAGAGAGGTTCTCTCCTCTCTCTTAGGATTAGGATTAGGATTTATATTAGGATTTAGGATTTCAACTTCTTCTCAGGTTCAATATTCCTTTTATATTTTTATTTATTCTAACGCTTTTATTCGTATCTGACTCATGTTACCAATTTGGCTTATGAATTCTTCGTATTTAGATTTGAATGTTTTATTTATTATAATTTGAGGTATTTCATATTTGACTTTGCTTTGCTTTATTTATATGAATGCTTTTAATTTAATTTAGATATTTTCTCCCTTTTGGCTCTGGTTAAGTAATTGGTGACGCTTGAGTTATCAAATAAAGCAGTGGTTGAAATTGGGAGTTGCTGATTAATTTGAGCAACTCATGAGTTATCAAACTCAACGTGATTGATAATTGTTGTCTTTACTAATTGAATTGAACTTCAATAACTCCAGTCCTTTCGTAGGAATTGACTAGGACCTGAGGATTAACTGATTGGTCTACTTGACTTTCCTTTGCTTTAGTAAGGGTTAACTAAGTGGGATTAAAACCCAATTCTCATCACCATTGATAAGGATAACTAGGATAGGAATTCCAGTTCTCATACCTTGCCAAGAGTTTTATTAATTATTAATTTATTTTTCTTGTCAATTAAATTACTTGTTCAAACCTTTTAAAAACCCAAAATTCTACCTTTTCCATAGCTAATAATAAGTCATATCTCCCTGCAATTCCTTGAGAAGATGACCCGAGGTTTAAATACTCGGTTATCAATTTTATTGGGTTTGCTTAAGTGACAA
This sequence comes from Arachis ipaensis, assembly GCF_000816755.2. Classification (NCBI taxonomy): domain Eukaryota; kingdom Viridiplantae; phylum Streptophyta; class Magnoliopsida; order Fabales; family Fabaceae; genus Arachis; species Arachis ipaensis. The sequence goes on from NC_029789.2 coordinate 31,189,980, forward strand.
ACAAAACTTTTGTACGAAAGGATTTTCTGTTGGTTTAGAAACTATACTTACAACGTGATTACTTTTATTCTTTACCGATAGAAAATTCCGATCGTCAGGAGCCTCAAAGCATCATATACAGACAATGGCATAATGCTAACACATGCACCTAAGTCACACATGCAGTCAAAAAATGTTACACCCCCAATGGTACACGTAACCATACATGGACCTGGATCCCCACATTTTTCTGGTATGGCACCCATTAAAGCAAATATAGAGCTACCTAAGGGAATAGTCTCTAGATCCTGTATTCTATCCTTATGCATGCATAAATCCTTTAGAAACTTCACATATTTAGGTACCTGGCTAATGGCATCAAAAAGTGGAATGGTTACCTCAACCTTTTTGAAGATCTCCACCATCTTTGGGTCGAGCTCCATCTGCTTTCTGGACTTCCTAGCAAGGTGTGGAAAGGGGATAAGGATGGCGTCTCTTGTAGCTTCAGCCTCCTTTGGTGCGCTATTCTCTGGTTGAGCTGCTTCTTCTTCAACCATGTCTTGTACTTCTTCCTCCTCTTCAGCATCTTCTACCTCAATAACATCTTCAACTTGAACGTTCTCCTTTGAGCTTGGCTCCTCATGGTTCCTCTCTTGCAGTGTGGTCCTGGACCTCAAAGTAATGGCATTGATGCCACCTTTGGGGTTGTGTAAGGGTTGAGAAGGAATTGCACTGGAGCTTGAAGGTTGATTGTTGGAGGCAATTAGTGAATCCATCCGGGAGACGAGAGCCTGTAAAGTAGCATTCAGACCGTTCAGAGTAGAATTAAGTGTATTCTGAATGTCTTGGTGTCCTTGCGTCATAGTGCGAAGCATCTCATCATTAGAAGAAGAAGGGGGTAAGTGATTTGAGGGGTCTGCTGTTGGTTGTTCTGAGGCATTTGGAACTGCCTTTGGTGAGGTGCTCTATAAGGCTGGTTTTGGTTCTGCTGTCTGTTGTTGTTGTTGTTGTTGTTCGACCTCTGATTTTCATTGTTGTCTCTGCCTCCTCTGTTGAATTTGTCCCTCCATTCTTGGTTGCAATTATCTCTCCATCCCTGGTTGGAATTATCTCTCCATCCCTGGTTAGAGTTGTCTTGCCAACCTTGATTGTAGTTTCCACCTTGGTTGTAATTGCCGCCTTGTTGATTGTATCCTTGATTCGGGTGGTCATAGAAATTATGAGTAGCTGCCAAGGTGTTGTCTTCTTGTTGGAGCTGCAGACACTCATCAGTGTAATGAGTATAATCGGCACATATTTCGCATACTCTTTGAGGAACCAACTGTTGACTCTGTTGTGGTGGGGGAGGCTGAGGTTGTTGTTGATTCAGCTATAGTTGCTTCAATATGTTGGTCATCTCTCCCAGAGTCTGAGTGAGAGCAGCAGTCTCACTGCTAGAGGAAACCTCTGCAACAGCCTTGGGATGGTTGTTCCTGTGCCTGACATTCTAGGTAGATTAAGCTAGATCGGTGATCAATTGCCACGCTTCTGTCGCCGTCTTGTACTTCTTCAAAGAGCCATTACTTGGAGCATCTATTGTAGTCTTATCATGAGGCTTCATGCCTTGTGTGAAGTAGCTAATCAACACCATCTGGTCAATCTTGTGGTGGGTGCATGAGTCTAGGAGATTCCTGAAGCGTTTCCAGTATTCGTAAAGGGTCTCTGACTCGCCTTGAATAATGCAGGAAATCTCTTTCCTCGGTCTGTCTGTAACTTCAGCTGGGAAGTATTTGTCCAGGAACTCCCTTCTGAGCAGATCCCAATTGGTAATGATTGCTTCAGGTTGAGTGTAGAACCACTCCCTTGCCCTTCTCTCAAGAGAAAATGGGAAGGCAGACAGCAAAATAGTAGTCTCATCTGCACCATGACGCCTAACAGTTGAGCAGGTTGTCTGAAAATCCCTGAGGTGCTTGATAGGCTCCTGAGCAGGTAAGCCATGAAACTTGGGTATTAGGTTGATTAGCGCAATTTTCAGTTCAAAATCTGGAGCCAGATTTGGGTGACGTGCTTGATACGGTTGCAGTGTAAAGTTTGGAGCGCCTGCTTCCTGGAGAGTAATCCTTCTGGGCTCCGCCATATTACCTGCACGTAAATCAATAGAATCAGTAGAAAATGAGCTTGTTTCTTCCTCAGATGGCGCTTCAGATTCGCCTTCAGAAGAGACTGGTGAATTGGTAGTAACCACTTCACCACCCTCAGAGGCTAACCGATGCCGAGCTCGCCTAATACGTGAAATAGTTCTTTCAATTTCAAGATCAAACGCGGCTAAACTCGGATCAGGCAACGAACGCGTCATTCAATGAAAGAAGCATACAGCTCATGGTAATAAAATAAAATAAAATATGCAAAAATTGAAAAATTAAAAATATTTACACCAACTAATAATTTAGCACGCTATTGCAACTCCTCGGCAACGGCGCCAAAAATTGATGGGGCGGAAATTAGCCAATTAAGAATTTATGATAAGAACAGCGTTGCAAGTACAGTTCTTAACCAACAAAAATCTGCTTATCAATTTAGAAGAGTTGTCACAAATTTAGAATAAAAATACTGGGAGTAGGAATCCCAGGTCGTCTCCCAACGAGTTGACAAAAGAGTGCTATTTTATTAATCAGGAGTTTTCCGAAAAATTTTAAGAGTTGAAGAACAGGAATTTAAGTAATCGTAAATTAAAGCAGTATAAATTAAAAGAGGTTTTATATAATCAGAATAAAAAGCCTTGACCGGGGGAAGATTATTCGGAAGTTCTATCCTTGTTGGACTTTCTCAAGTGTAATAGCAAGAGGTTGTTGTTTTCACTTAGTTAACCCTTACTAAATAAAGGAAAGTCAAGTGATTGAGCTAACTCTTATTCGCAAGTCCTAATCCTCTCCTTATGGAAGGATTAGCGTTAGTAAATAGAGAGTTAGCCAACAACTTCCAATTAAACTAATCACTTGAGTATTCCAACTCAAGGGTCTCCTTTTAATCAACCCCCAAGTCAAGTTAGGAGTCTACTCCATTGACATGAATGTAACTTTCATAAATGATAAAAAGGAATAAGAAGAAGACATGATAAATTAAATAAAATAATAACTGAAAATTAATTAAAGGCAAAAATAGTTCTTTGCATTAATAAATCCCAAAATCCTAACATACCTATCTGAACAGGGTTAATAGGTATTCAAAAGAGTAAAGGAATAAGAAAACAAACTAGAATAATGAAAACTTCAACGGAGGTAATGACTCTTCTCAATATCCAAAGCAAAAGCATAAAACTAGAAATCTATGAATGTAAAGGAAACCTAGAGGAAGTAGTAATTTTTCTCTAAGATTCAAAACTAAAACTAAAAACTATGCGAATGAGAATGTCTGTTGAGTCTCTGCTTGTCCCCTGGCTCTAGTCTGTGTTTCTGGGCCGAAAACTGGGTCCAAACTTGGCCAAAAATCGCCCCCAGCATTTTCTGTGATTTCTGCAGATACCGCACATCACGCATACGCGTCAGTCACGCGTACGCGTTGTCTGGCAAATTTCCTTGTCACGCGTACACGTCGCCATGCAAACTCCAATTCACACGCACGCGTGAGCCATGCGTGCGCGTCACTTCTCGCTGGTTGTCTCCTTTATTTCTTATGCTCCTTCCATTTTTGCAAGTTTCCTCTCCATCCTCTAAGTCATTCCTGCCCTATAAAGCCTGAAAACACTTAACACACAGATCACGGCATCGAATGGTATAAAGGGGAATTAAAAACATACAATTTAAAGGCTTAGGAAGCAAGTTTTCAATCATAGAACAAAATTGGGAAGGAATTGTAAAATCATGCAAATAGTATGAATAAGTGTGCAAAGAATTGATAAAAATTACTCAATAGAGCACAAGATAAACCATAAAATAGTGGTTTATCACCCATAGATTTGTGCAATTGCCTTCTGCTTGGCCATCTACACCTTTCTGTAGGACGGCTTGAAGTGATAGCTCGCTTGGACCGCACCTTGCAAAACCGGAATGGACACAGAGGGGTTGGATTGAATCAAAGGCAAGATTACCCGGCATATCAGACTGCTATCTAGCTGACGATGGTCTTGAGACATGGTGGGTGCTAGACAACTTTGGACTCCACCGACCCTCCGAACCTCCCTGAACACAACAACACAACATTGCTTTAGGCACTTCGTACACCTACTTAGTATATTGTAATGAAGTATTGAAAGGCACAGATAAACTTAATATTACCAGTATCCGAGGTTCTATCGAAGGACCACACGAAGGCTCCATTTACACCCATTATCAGCTTGACGGCACTGCACATGGTACTTTAAGCGGTCTGATTCTATCACTCGGTACTCCGCACTCCTCCAAATACTGTAGTTCTTCACACCTTGAAGCACTGCCTCTCGGCTTCTAAACTTGTGGCCGACTTGAAACTCTACACTACCGTCTAGGTTGTAATCCTCTTCACCCGTGTCAAGAAACGGAGTCCTCTCGTGCATGGCGTCCAAATCCAGACTGTGATAATGAGAGGGAACTGCCG
>NC_029789.2:31195046-31209970 GCF_000816755.2 Arachis ipaensis
CGATCCGCTATCACCACTGTCCGCCACGTAATCCTCGTCCGACTACTCCTCGCCCACCTCCGCCTCATCAACTGGAACGGTGACATGAATGGGAGGTGGTGCGAAAGGTCGGTCGTCCTGCACATAGGTCGAGTATACGGAAGGACCACCGCCACTGTGTCCAACGTCCGCAGACAGCTCCATTACTTGCTCCACCATGATCCTCCCATGGATGTCGAACATCACTCGCACATGCTCGTCCCCTTGGAGTCGGAATAGTCGAAATCGGAAGACTCCATTACCCATGGGGGCCAGTAACATATACGCCACCCTCCCGATTTCCCTCTCTACTGTACCACCGAGCTTGCTCAGTATCAAACTCTTCAAATCCGACAACGTATTCACACGTTGAATGCGAAACAATATCGGATCCTTACACTCAAATGTCACCCCATTGTCGCCGTTTCTCATACGGTAATTAGGATACACAAGCACAACTATGTACAGACTATTACTGACCATGCCTTGTATTTGTGAAAAATATGATACAAAAAGTTTGTAAAGAATACCAAAGATTACACATCCTTTTATAGCCGGTGGAACACAACTCCATGTATCTCGTTTACGCTGTAAACGAGATAAATAATGCGTCATATTTTGTTTACAACATATGACTACAGAACGGAAAACGATAAATATTTGTAAAATTATTTATCAATGCATTTATTTTATTATTTAAATAAAAAATCTCCAACGCTAAAACAAAACCACACGCAAATTTCCCTCCAAAAAAGTGCAACTGCAACCTGCATTACATTCCTCGAAGAAAGAAAACGACGTCGCTGGGCTTTCCTATAAAATGGTGACAAATATGAAAAATTGAAAATGAAAACTGAAAAGAAAAGAAATTTTTGTTTTCTTTTAATGGTGATGGAACTTCTGAAGCTCTCAAAGTTCAAGCTCCAACTTCAATCCCTAATTTCCGAAGTTCGATATCTCAGGGTAACACTTTCTCTGAAAACCCGTTCGCCATGGACACTCCCTCCGTTTTCTTCGACTAACTTGAACTTTTTCAGGACAGAGAACGCTCTGCCACGGAACAGCACCGCCAACAAATCCAGGTTTTCCATTTTCTGTTCTTTTACTATTTTTCTTTAGAAAATTTTGGTTATTTTTTAAGTGCTTATTTGATTTGCGGTGTTTGAGAGCGAGATTAGAGGCAGAAGCAGAATGAGGAAGAGTTGACTATGAAGATACAGGAATTGCAGCAAGAGTTAGCTTCGGTCAAAGAAGAGCGCCAGAAACTGGAGAGACAGGTTTGTGGAATTTGATATTTGTATCTTTAAGATCTTGTTTCTCTTTGGAAATGAAATTTATTTTTGCTTCTAATGCAGGTAAATTACCTACAGAATGATAATGCGATGCTTGAAAGCAAGCACAAAGAGTTGAAGGGAACCCTAAATAGCGTGCTACAGTCTAGGGAGAATTTCGTGCATGCTTATGAGGTTATTTTTTGTATGATTGACTTTGGTCTTCTTAATATTCGTTATAAATATTGCCATATAAACCATTGAATATAGTCAGTAAAGGGGAAGAGATGGTGCTGATTCAGCAGTAGGAACCGAGAATTTTGATCATCTCAATTTTCTTTCATGGTTTGCGAGATTGTGTAGAATCTGATGAACATGTGATGTGTGAATTTGAGCAGAACTGGGAATCGGTGTTTATAACTATATAGCTATAGTGAACCCATTTCCCCCATTTTTGTGTGACAATTCTATGTATCTCCAGCGGTATTCATATCTAATCCATATGTTTGATTTTGAACCATATGATTTGTTAATTAGGATTTTGGTTGTTTCTGTAGATTACCAGGACAATGAAGGCTTGTACTTTATAGAGAAATTAATAACAGTTGGACTCCTCCTAATTAAGAAATTACACTGATCGTGTATTTGGGTTTAACAAAAATTTATGCAGGAATCTACTGCTCAAATGAAACGTTCAATTGAAACCAAAGACAGGATGATCAATGTTCTTTCAGAGAAAATAAACTCTCACTTATTGTTATTTGATTCGGTAGAGAAGGAGGTGTTTTATGTCAAGCAAATTGTGGACAAAGTGCAGAATCTTGTAAATGATAAAGAGGAAGTTGGTAAATAGATTTTCAGCTAATAGTCATTCCTGCGTTTTTATCTGGGGAACTGTATATTCATGCGATCAAATGATATAGAAGATTCATTGGTCTCTTGTTTCCTCCCTTTTCAATAATATCCTGTAAGCAGTGACTAGCCTGAGAAACAAAATGGACCGGGTCTCTACATTTGAAAAAGAATTTGTAGGTAACTTAAAACCCCCACTATCAATCTTACATATCTTAAATATGTTGTATGCTATTAATGATATATTTAGGTGCATGATGTGTTTCCATCCTGTCTAAGTTTCATCATCTGGGAAACGCTATTTTTTTGTTGCTCCAGAAAATATTACTGATCTAAGAAATAGACTGGAAAACAATGAGGCTGAATTACGAAGAAAGGATAGAGTCATCTCACAGCTAGAGGCAAAGCTGGATGCGGCAAGACTTAGCAATAATGATCGAGCTCATATAGAAGAAATATCCATACCAAAATGGAATAGTTGTCTTAATCAAATACAAAAGTTTCATTTAAATTTATTTGCTTTTACTTAACAGATTCTGTTGAAGTCTTCTCTTAACCCAGCTAAACATAAAGCAAACTTTATCAGCAAAGGATGTGGAGATACAAAACTTAATTTCAGACAAAGAGGTTGACATTCGATTTACCGCAATGTTTATGATTTCTGGTTGGAGGTCCTTTAACATTCTAACTCCTCTGAACATAATCCTAAGGCATTGCAATATGAAGTTGGAAGTTTACAACACATCCTACAGAGGATTCAGGACACTATAATGAATACGAATGAAGAGGTAAATGGATTTCATCCATTTTTGGCTAGAAGGATTTTATTTTTAATACAATTTCTGACTTGACTCTAATTTTACTGTGACATACATAGTTGTCATCTCTTTTTGAAATTTTATCTGTTTACTGTAAGTTTCATAAGTATACAAAGATGAATAGGAATACTATTTCTTTGTCAATTTTCTCAAGATTTTCTTTCACCCTTTTTAGATGGGCCTGTCTGCATGGTTGGATGATTGATACTTTAGTTTCAAACAATAATTTTTACTCTCTTGTTTTTAAAAGCTATTCTTCTAATTAGTTCTCAAGGTTGAGTTGTATTTCTACATTATGTATGTGTCAGCGCAATGCTTGTTTTTATTTCAGGACAAAATGTTATTCTCCTCAATTTTGTCACAAAAAGAAGCAAGCACAACAGATCTGAAGGCTACAAATAATAGGTAAAAATAACATATTGGTACACATGTTAACTTCATCTAAAAATTGCTGTTGGAATTTATAGCTTATTTAGTGCAGAATGAAAAAAATAAGACACTTGCGTTTCTAGGCTGTCATTCCTATATGGATGCAAGTGATACCTAATAATGAATGTATCAAAGATGTTGGACTTTCCTGCATTTCTAGGCTTCTATATGAATATTTCAATTATTTCGTTCTTATTAAACAATGCTGTCCATTTCCCAGGATGGAAGATATTGTTCCAGGCAAGGAAGAGAAGGCTCATGAACCTACTGAATGCTGACTTGAAGGGCAGAGGTTTATGTTCAATGTTATTTCCTTTATGTTTCTAAACAGTTTAATCAAGTCACTGGATCTAACTTTGTCAACAAACTCATATTTGATATTGGTAGATATATGAGAAATAGCTTTGAACCATGGCAGCAAAGAGGACAATGCATTTTCCTTGAAGAATATACTCTTTATTTTTTATATATTTCTTCTGGGACTTAATTGTTTGCAATTGGTTGCTTTAGTTAACCTAAGTAAAACCCAGAAGCACCAATTTTATGGTTCAAAAGTTTGATCTTTTTTACCCCAAATTTTTCTTTTAGATGTTTCTGTAAAATTTTCGATTAATTTCATAAAAAGTTGAAATTATCCTGATTTTTGTTACATGATAACTTCAGTTACCTAGGTGTAGCTCAAAAGCCGAAAAAAGAAGTGTTTGAAGAGCATCAATTTGCTGAAGGTATAGTGTCAATGCAGATTTATCAAAATTTCCAAGGGAGATAATTATAAATGTATTAAAATATATTAGCAATTAAACTATATAGTCATTACTCGTTTGCAGACATGAAGTTTTCTTCCATGTTAATCATTCTTAAAGTTTTTTTAACTCAAATTCATTAAACTCTTTGTTTCTATGGCCATTTGATCTTTTAAAGTTACAGTTTCAAGTTTGTTATTCACCTGTAATTTACTAAGTTTGGACAATGAACTCAACTGCTCAATCTTTGTTATGGAGGGCTGGAGGCAAATTGATTTGCAATTTGTTTTGACTTCCATACGGGACATGCTTTGAGATGGTAATAGATTTTAGAACCAGTTGAATTAGCATAATAGTTTACTAGTAGTGTCCGATGTTATTCTGCAGGTTTGATCAGATCCTCCTATGACAGCTTACAGCTGATAATCAATAGAGGTATGAATTTTTTATTCTCATTGTTGTAACATGGGTTGTCTGAAATAATGGTAATTCAGATATTTGATTTTAATTTAGTAGATACTTCCATGTTAGCATGACTTTGTTATTTTTTTATTTTTATCATTGGTTACTGTTTGGTTACTCATATTTATATTGTCATGAAAATAGGTGAAGGAGGCAGCACTATGAAAATGCACGGATAATGCCCTGTCGAAGCATGGTTTTGGTGCCACAATTTTTCTTTTTGCCTCTCATTGCTCATTCATCATTGACAATGCCACAAATTCCCTTTTGATCCTGTATGCTGTATTGGATGATCATTTGATAATGTAATGTCTGGTTCCTTTTTATTATTATTATTATTACTATTTTTTTGGGTGGGGGCTGTCATATTTATATACAATTACAAACTCCAATAGAAGGAAGAGACAGGACCACTTGTGGTCATTATTCTGTCTAGTCTTAATGAAAGTATCTATGGACCCAAATTTCTTTCTCTTTCAATAATCATGACAACAAGGAGAATCTTTTTTTTCCTTATGAAGCCATTGGGACTCGGATTCTATTATTACTCCCATTCAAAATCTCTACGAGATCAAGTTGTATAATTGTCCATTATCTTTGTCAATCCCCACTCTAACAAGGTATCTTTGGTACAAAGGAGAAAAGGATTATTTGAAAGAAAAATGCTAGGTGAATAAGTTATTTTTTTAACTAATTTAGACAGAGTCTTTTTTCTTCATATGCATCAACACTTTTTTCTTCAATTGGTATTTATTGTGCTAATAAGTTATTGAATTAATTTGGTTGAATTTAATTACTAAATAATTTGATCATATAGCATCACCGTATTTTAAAACAAGTAGTTTAGAAGTCTGAGCTGAGGTTGTTCCAACTTTCAACCAAATCTTGTACTTCGATAATAACTTGTCCACTTGACACTACCTGGAAGACAATCATGATTTTAACCTTTAGTAAGGTTAAGTCAACATCAAAAGTATATCGCTTATTGAAGAAAGGAAAAAAGATATATAGTTATTGTTCCTGGTCTAAGAGTCTTAATTTGTAAGGAGTAATGATTAGTGGGCTGACCATCAAAAAATAACTATTAGTGGGCTTTTCCGCTTTTATGAATTTTAGTGTAATGTCTCTAAGCTCCTCTCTTCTTTGATAGTTTTTAAGTATTATTTTTTACTATTAAAAAGAGGCCTTCATAGCAATGTTATTAGAGAACTTTTAGAATAATGAACCAATTTAAACTTTATCTATTTTCACGAAAGACAATATAATTTTTTATTAAAAAAATATTTTAACAATTAATATTATTTATTTTGAAATAATACGTATTTTTGGTTAAAAATTTTGTCAAATAGTTATCAAAATTAGTTTTGTAGGAAATTTTATTTGTAAACATAAAGTGTATTTTTTGTCCTTAACGTTTATAATTTTTTCAAAAATATTTCTAATGTTTAATTTTATTCAATTTTGTCTTTAATATTTTTGATTTATTTAATTTTGACCCTAACGTTTTAGATAAAATTAACATCCATAGATCATTTTGACATCAATCGGAACTATTAGAGACAAAATAGAATGAAGTTAAACGTTAAAAGTACTTTTGAAAAAAATTACAAATATTGAGGACAAAAAGCAGACTTTATCTTATTCGTAATATGTAGGAATTTTATACTCTCACAAAATTCATTTTAGTAATAGGACCAACCACTATTATTTTCAACACGTTTTTCATCCTCATCGTTATAATTTTTATCTCTATTATTTCTATTGAGCAACTATATCTTATCACCATTATTATTTTCTCTACTACTATCAACACAAACACAAACACTAACACTAACACATCAACATCATCATTCTATTTTTTCGTTTCTTATACGATGTTATTTTTTCCTATAAAAATTTTTCATACTACAGTTACTTTTTTTTCTTAGACATTATTTGCAACAATGATCCTTTTTTACTTAATCACCACGGTGAAAAAAGTTTCAAAAATAAATTTATTAAGAGTCTGTGTGAATTTAAAACTCTAAAAATTATCAATAAAATTCTTATAAAATCAATTTTTTGATTTTATAAGAAGTTTAAAATATAAATTTTAGGGGGTGGGCGAAGTATCCCTTTATTTTTCTGAGGTCGCATTTTCTTTCATAAAAATATGTAGGAAAGGCATTGAGTTTTTAATCAATTTGTTAAAGCTACTCAAGAAAAAAAAAATTTAAGATATTAAAAACTCAAATATCAGAGTCTTATTTCACAAATAAACATGTTTCCAAAACTTCATTTAGATTTTCTACTTAAAATCTACTATATTGTCTTGATGATTAGTAAATCTGAAATATTTGTAATTTAAATCCGGACTACTACATAGCCATTAGCTAGATATTGTGAATGACATTTACATTTAAAAAATGGTATCCACATTAATTGAAATGTCTATTAATATTGAGAAGATATTCAATATTATTAATGAAGTGAGAGAATAGAAGTCTAATTATTTTTTAATTAAGATATTGAAGTTCATACCTAATAAAAACTTATAAATTTAATAGTTATTAAATTTAATTTTATTATTTTATCACTTTTTTACTTGATTTTTTTCCCCAAAACTTTAAGCTTTTCTATGTCAAAAAACAAAATAGAAAAAGGCATTAACCTTTTCGTGGCACGTGTATTTCACACTATCTAAGGCCTCAAGTAAGTGCTTTCAATGTTCACTATACACATTTTCAAATGAGTAGTTTAGGATCTAGCTACCCATGTTACAGCTGTTTACAATGCAACTTTTAATAACGAAAAAGAAAAAGGAGTTGGTCTCTTTTTTATATCAATTATTATGAATTTAAAACTATAATCTCATAATCTGAAACGTTTCACAAGTTATGGTAGATGGTCTATGATAGATCATAGAAGTTAGAAATGTTGAATCTAAAATATTGCACGAGTGTCATAATATAATATTGAGCTATATAAAAATAGTTTTGCAAATGCAAAAGCAACACATGCAATAATTTCAGCGTTAAGAAGGGAAATCTAACAGTAACTTTTTTCCATTCTTTTACCTTGCTAAGAAGACAAAATTTTGATCCTTAATTCCGTCAGAAATTTCCAGCTTTGCTCAAAGCACGAGAAAGAAATACGTGGTTGCATTGAGTCAAACCCATCAATGCACTGATTTTGGAGTACACTCATTTAAGTGCTGCTTGGGGAATAGTGAGAATGCAATAATGATGCGACTTTGCTAAAAGAAGTGCGATATCCATATTTCCGCTTTTTAATTTTGGTGTTGTATCTCATAGTGGTATTTTTTTTAAAAGAAATGTTAGTTGTTTTTTAATTTTTTGTTTTTATTTAATTTTTTAAAGAATTTATTATTATTTAATTAATTTAAATATCTATTTTTATGTACTGATTATTTAAAAAATAAAACATTATTATTTTTTTATTTTTTTAAAAACTAAATAAAGAATAATATTTAAAAGATACCTAAAAATTATTCCATATTCATGACCAAAAACACGTTAAATTACAACAGATTGTTCCAACAGAAATAATAAAACATGTAAAATATTAAATTTATTATTTTACTCATATTCTTTATTATTGAGTACTAATTTAATTGTTGAAGAGTTTCAATTCAATTACTATAACTTCTATTGTTTGATTGTATGTGTAGATATGACATTTTTATTATTTCAATACCGTTCTTGAGGTTTAAGTACAAAGTCTAGCTAGATAAGGTAATGATTTAAATTCGCTTAAATTGAGTATGGTATCAAGAAAACAACGATTTAATAAGCAACATAATATAAGCATAACCACAGTTAAGGGAAGAACATAGATAATGTTATACATCAAACATAGTCACTTGTAGCGCACATATATATGCAATAACATAAATAAAGTTATTTATTTATGTAACACATAACACTTTGTAGAAGCGGAATTATTTTGACTCTATAGGAAAGATTAGGTCTTTGAGTTGGTTCCGGAAGATAAAACCTATGAAGGATCTTCTTCGGAACTAGAGAGATATTCATTAGGGATAAATTGGGAAATAACTTTTCTTAGAAAGGTATAGATTTGAATGGAAGGAAAATGGTGGTCTTCAATGGATTTGTGAGATGTTAGGTTTGATAGTGGTGAGTACTGTGAAATTTTTGTTTTTTTGAAATGAATTATAATCACTCTTTATTTTTCAAAACAAATAAAAATATCTTTAAATACACAATTTTTTTTTTCGGGCTGGGATGTAATTTGCCTAGACACTAGGCAACTATGCGTTTGAGATGCAGGTTGTCTAAACATGAGGCAAAATGGGTCCCAACATGGTCTCCACCTAAAAAATCAATCTTTTTATAATTAGAAAAAAATATATAAAAGACATTTTATAAATAATTAAAATAAATTAAAATAATTTTATTTTGTTGGAATGCAGTTCGTCTAGACAATAGGCAAACCACATGTTTGAGATGCAATTTGCCTAGACATTAAGTAAATTATATGCTATAACACTACAATACATACATTTGGATATTATCAGCGGCTTTGGCGTTGGTAATTTATTTTACTGACAGCTAAACTGTCAGTAATATTATGTGAGTAAATAGCTCGTTAAAAAATATTGATTGATGGTAATATTAGTGTTGCAGAAAAAAAAATTATTTACTATAGCAACAACTGTCAGTTAAATAAAAAATATTTTTTATTAAAAAATAAATTGCACCTTTACTAATGCTAAAGATGTTGATAGAATTGAAAACTGATTTTTTTATAAAATATTTTACCAACAGTAGCGATCTCGTCGAATTGGGTGGTGATGTAGGCGATCTCTCCCTCACATCTAAGGTTCAAAGTGAACCGAGCTAAGCCGTCACGAAAATTGAGTTTGACTCACGACTCGATTCATTAACAATCGAACCTATTTCTTAAGTTCAAATTCGACTCACGAAAAGCACACGAGCTGGCTCAAATAACAGAAATATAATTTATAATTCTATATCAATAAATTATAACTAATATATATTTAAAAAAATTTAAAAAGATCAATTTTATATATTGTCTATCTATCAATTATACATTTTTTACTTATGTCCTACATCAAAATTATATATAAAAAATGACTATAAAATTTTAAACATTTAAGAACATTAATATATATGTAAAATTATATATTACTATTTTATATGTATAAATATATTAAATTATTAATACACATATCCTATATGCATTTAATCTATACTTTTAATATTATATACATAATCGAACGAGCTCACGAGCTAATGAGCTGAACTTATCCAAACACAAGCTCGGCTAATTTAATTTATGAGCTCAAATCCAAACTCAAGTCCGGCTCATCAGCTTACGACTTCAGCTTATCAAGCTATTAATGAGTCAAACTCGAGCTGACTTGACTCACTTCCAGCCCTACTTACTATTTATTAGAGTTATGAAGTGTGACAATTTGTAATTGAAATTATGTGGCTCTAATTCAACTTGAAAAATTAGTTTAAGTGGTTATGTTTTTACGTACACAAATTAATTAATGAATGATGCCAAATTGAAGTGTTCCTAAATATAGTATATTTATTTATTTTATTCTAAAGAAGGTACAGTGCTATAATAGTAAGGGTAATTAAGCAATGGTCCTCATTAAATGTTAATAAACTTTAATTATTCATTCCTTGCTACCTGGCTGCTTTTGCTTAGACAAATCTTCATCAAATTCGCATGCGTTTACACAAAATTTCACTTTTGGTCCGACACAAACCTGATTGATGGCTACCTTTTTTGTAGTAATAAGAATGCGACCTTAATTATAAAAGTAAGCATGGAAAAAATTGCCGGTGACAAAAGATATTAAAGTTGACAATACAATTATGTGAAGGTGCTTAATTAAATTAGCTTTATCATCAACCTTACCAAACTTTATTTTATTGAACACAAGGTTTACAAGAGTACTATGAGCATGTTTAAGCTTTTTTTCTTTTTTTGCAAAAAGGTCTTTTGTCAGAAAAAATAAACTTTAAAAATAGATTATAAACACATGTTATTCGTATCAAATTTGCATGGTGCACAAATCAACCCACGATGTGAATAATAGGATATGCCTACTCGATCGGTCTTGTACATAGAATAATATATATTATTAATACATAATATATATTATTAATACATAATATATATAGAGAAAAACTCTGCGTACAAGCGATTAGGGCTTGTAAGTATTACAAGTCAATTAAACTCTAATCCCCAAAATTCGCTGCAAGTGCTACATTCTTTACACGCGCTACATCCCTTCTTCTTCTCCTTCTTTTTCGATCGTTCTTTTCTCCCCCTTTCTCACTGGTTTGTTCTTCGTCATTGACGTTAGTTCCTCCACATACTGTTACGGCACGTTTTCATTGCACCTTCTTCTTCTTCTTGCTGCACGTTCTTCTTCCTCTTCCTCTTCTTCTTCTTCTTCTTCTTCATTGCACCTTCTTTTCTTTTTCTTCTTCTTCTTCTTCTGCACGTTCTTCTTCTTTCTTTTTCTTCTTCTTGCTGCACCTTCTTCTTCTTCTTCTTCTTTTTTCGTTATTCTCGATTTCTATTGTTTTTTGACATCAAGCTCTGAAATCGTTTTTGAAGAAGAAGAAGTAGCAGAAGATGAGGAGGAGAAAGAGAAAGAGTTCTGAATTATGCATGATTTTGGGTGTATTTCTTAAATCCTTTGGGTGTATTTTCTGTAATCTTTTGGGTGTATTTCTATAATCGTTTGGGTGAATTTCTGTAACCGTTTGGGTGTATTTCTGTAATCTCTTGGGTGTATTTTATGTAATCGTTTGGGTGTATTTCTGTAATACTTGCCATTTTTTCTGAAATGAAAAATACACCCATAGATATCAGTAAGATACACCCATAGATATGAGTCAGATACACCCATAGATATCAGTCAGATATCACTCAAATATACCCAAATGATTACAGAAATACACCCAAACGATTACAGAAAATACACTCAAACGGTTACAAGAATTCACCCAAACGATTATAGGAATACACCCAAAGGATTTAAGAAAATACACCCAAAGGATTTAAGAAAATTCAGAACTCTTTCTCTTTCTCCTCCTCATCTTCTACTGCTTCTTCTTCTTCAAAAACGATTTTACCATGAAAAATCGAAAAAAAAAAAGAGAAAACAGAGAGAAAAGACGTAAATGAAGAAGAGGAAGAAGAACGTGCAGAAATGAAAGAAAAGAAGAAGAAGAAGAGTAAGAGGAAGAAGAACGTGCAGCAAGAAGAAGAAGAAGAAGAATTTCAGAAACCATGAAAATCGAAAAAAAAAACGAAGAGGAAGAGGAAGAGGAAGAGGAAGAAGAAGAAGACGAAGACGAAGAAGAAGAGAAGAAGAAGAAGAAGAAGACGAAGAGGAACCGTTTAAGTGGGGCGCGTGTAGTTACGCTCCATTCAAAATGAGTTAATGCGCGTGTTAATGAAATTTGGGCTGATAACTTGTAAAACTTGTACGGCCTTTTTACTTGTATGTGTAGCAGGCCCCATATATATATATATTTATATTTATATATAAAATCGAGTTAACTTACGAGCTAATGAGCGGAGCTTATCCAAGTTTAAACTTGGCTCATTTAATTTATGAGCTCAATTTCAGGTTCATGCTTGACTCGCCAGCTCATGAGCTGGCTTGAATTACTTCCAACCCTACTCACATCTCTAATGTCGTTGCTCCCACTCCTGCTGCTCTTGTTGATAGCGGGTTTGCAGCTCTAGGTGTTGCTCCATCTGTTAAGTCACCTCCCGGTTGAGTAGGGTAATCTATGTAACACCTTAACTTTTAGCACCTCATGATGTACCAAAAGAAAGGCGTTACTAACCTAATTCCTTTTATTATCTATTTAATATTGAGCCTTTATGCGTAAATTTATCGATGGTTTTACTAAAACTATAATTTTTTTCAACAAGTACAAGCAACACATATTCACATACTTAATATTAATAATACGTTGTAGTGTTATATACAAAAGCAATTATAGAACCTGCCCCTCTAAATAAAACTCTAACTAACAAGGCAAGGAGAAAATAAATTCTAATAACCCCAATTCGTAAACATATTTCTCTGTGCTCCCACAACTTCGGAATAAGCCTTCGCACCTGTAGCTGAAAGGGGTGGAGATAGGGGGTAAGAACTGGGGAGTTCTTAGTAGGGTCGGGGTTAGGAGTTAAGTTCATTCTATATATACTTGGTCAGTAATAACAGTCAACAAGGTACCATCTAATTCAACAATTAAAGAACACAGAATTCAAACTCAAGCACACACAATCATAGAAAACACAATCACAAACAAGTATGCGCAAACAAGTATGATGCATGTCTATCCCTAGTGCAGGTAATGAGCTTATCTGTCAGTTTCGACCCACTCCCGACGTAACTCAGCAACCTTTGTCTGAGTTTGGTTTCAAGTGTCATAACCTCTGTAAGCAATCTCTGTCTTAAAGGTGCGACTCTCTTGGGTCGATGTATGCAAACATAACCTTTGTAAGCAACTTCTGTCTTACAGGTGAGGCTCTCTCTAGCCAATGTATGTAGCGATAACCTCTGTAAGAAACCTCTGTCTTACAGGTGCGACCATCCCCTAGATTGGCCGATATATCTCTGGAAAGCAAATTTTGGTGAACTCACCACCATATCTCTGCTCGTTTTCAGCAAGTAAACAATCATTTTTGCTTCTCTCCTTTCCTTTTCGTTCTTTTTTTCTTTTCTTTTCTGTTCTCTGCTCTCCTGTGACAGAGGTTCTTTAGATTCTTTTAACCTTTTGCTCTCTGCTCTCCCTGTGGCAGAGATCCCTTTAGTTAATATATTATTTTCTTTTCTTTTCTTTTATCATCATTCTTTTAATTCCTTACTTTTAACATCAAAAATTATCTTCACACTCTTCCCTCATCTTTTCCTAAATGTTTTATGAAGAGGAGATCATAAGATCTTTAATTTAGATTTGTCTTTCTAAAACTTTTAGAAAAACATGTCTATTTACCATTCTCTACTTTATTTTTCATAATACATACAATAATATTTTTATAAAATAATATATTGATAAATAATAATTTGTAATAATAATTTACTCTAATGTAAATGAGTAATTTTAAACAAATATTTAAAATAATATTTATAATACTCTTAAAACTTATTTTATAAAACCTTATTTTCAAACTTTTATTAATTACTTTCTAAATCAAAAGTTATTTAAATTTTTATTTTTGACTTCAATATTTTATAAAATTATATTTAAACCTTCACTTTGTTTCAAATTTATATAAATAACCCTAAACTTTTATAAAATATCCGTTTTATCCCTGAACTTTATTTATTACCCAAAATACCCAAAAAACTTATATAATTATAAGATTAAACTCAATATTTTCATAAAAATACAAGTATATTTCCTCAGAAATAATTCTTCTTGGCTGATTCTTCTCTTCACCAAGAACTGAAACCCTCCTTATTTTCGTTTTAAAATATACATTTAAATCTTAATCCGTTTTTGAGTTTTACGGTTACCGATTTTTCACAACTTTTAATTTAATTCCTCGGCCATTAAATCTCACCCATTTTATTCAAAACTAACACAATGACAGTCCCAAATCAGCCTCATTATCACAGTTTGGACAGCACAAACATGACCAAATCACAAGCTTAATCACATATAACAATATATCAACAAAATTCAATATAAAGTCAATCAAACTCCATCAACAATCAATCAAAACAATCATTCACTTATCCAACACAAATTTAATCGGTGAGAATTTACCGAAACTCTACCTTTGTATGAAATCAAAATACTCGAAACTCTGGAGAAGCCTTTTGACCGAGCTGCCGAAGAAGAGAATATCTGGAATTGTTTGTGCCTCCTAGAACTCCAATTGGCCGAACTCAAGGAGTAGGAGAGCTACGTCATCGTCGACTTCTACCGATCAAAAGTGACGCTAACATGTAGAGGAGGAGAATACAAATACTTTTACCGGATTAGATTTTTTATTGGAGTTACGGATCGCAAGAAATCGAAACCGGAAGTTCGGTGAGGTTACGGCTCTCTCTCTCGGTCACTCTTCTCTCTTCCTCGGCAGTTTGCTTTCTTTTCTCTTCAAAGAATGAAAGCCATGCGTGTATGATGATGATTAATCAAGAATCATTGGTGATTAAACGAGAAATGGCATGTGTCATAGTTATATATATATTCATGCATGAAAAGCCACGTTTCAAATTTTCTTGCTTTATCCCTTCAATGACTTTGGCCAATTTCCTTTTTCATTTGTTTCTTAAATGGCTTTGGCCCAAT
>NC_029789.2:31210111-31212853 GCF_000816755.2 Arachis ipaensis
ACTAGAATTAAATTTTTAATTAGGTAAAATAGTTTATCATAAAATATTTATATATATAAGAATATGAATTTGATTAAATTCAAATAGTTATAAAATTAATTTAATTACTTATAATAAAGTAATTTCTAAAAATAAGGAACTCCAATTTATAAAAATAAATTTTAACTTATTTATATTTATATTTTAACAAATGTGGGTCGTTACAACCTACTTCTTAATGTTAGTCCTTACCAGTCCACTAGAAGTGAAGAAGTCATCAGCATCTAAGAACCGTAAGTAAGTGACAACAGATATATGGCTAATTCCATAGACCTTTTTCCCTTTTGCAGCCACCGATCGCTTGGGTCTAGATTTCACCCTCCAAACTTGAGAGGGGGAGGGGTTTCTGGACCACCCTCATCAATTTGTGTCTATTGCTCTTCTTGAGTCATTGCCAACTCCTTCCACTACAAGAAAAATGTTGAGTACCGTTAGATTTAGCATCACAGAGTAGCGGCAAATTTACCGTCGGATTTAGCGTCACAGAGTAACGGCAAATTTACTGTCGGATTTACTGGCGGTAACAGCGACGAATTCGTAAGATTAAGTAATTACTAGTGGATCCAGGTTTCCGACGATAAATCCGCCGATAATATTTGGAGGAAAAAATTAAACTAGCGCATCTTTTACTGTCGAAAAAATTCGACGATAACCCCAATTAGTGAAACGCTGCATTTTGGTGACCCGCAATGGTGTACCGTCAGATTTTTTTTACGATAAATCTGACGGTAATAAGGCATAAATTCAAATCACGAACCCTCTTCCCCCTCATTCGAGATTCACCACCATTCCTCTCTCTCACTTCTTCCACTCTCTCTATCACCACCATATGCCACCGCCGAGACTACCACCATCACAGCCCCCTCTCCATTGTCGTCAACCCACCACCGACCCCTCCCTTCTTCTCCTTCTTCTCCTCTTCTCCTTTCTCCTCGTGCCGTCTTACCACCCTCGCCCCCACCATCATCGCGCCGCCATTACCCAACCTCCAACGAGTTCCCCAGCTTTCGGCGACCACCCTTCCGCCATTTCTAGCTCCAGCAACATCATAGTGCTGCTACATCTTCACCTCTTCTCTATTCTCTCCTTGTTCTGTGCATTCCAAGTTTCTTTAAATTCTCTTTTTCTTTCTTCTTCAAATTTTGTTTTGGTTAGGTTGTTTCATTATTCTAATTTCAGTTAGCTAATTTAATTAGAGTTAATTTTTTTATTTTAGTAGATTTTAGATGGTTAAGATATGTTAGTTTTAGGATTATTAGTCTGTGTTATATTGATAAAAGCGTTGAAAATTGACTAAATTGAAAGATAATGCTGCTGATGTTGTGTTGAATATGCTAAATTTGTGTCAATTAATATTAAAAGACTACTTGTTTTATTGAACAATTGCTGAAATTTGGTTGAATAGCATTGACTTGAATTTGAATTGTCAATTGTTACTTAGTTGTGTTGATTTTGTATCTTTGATGCATGTGCACACCAAGTGTGAATTTATATGCCTTTATTGTCTATTATCTGTTTTAAATTGCATGTTGTACCTACCATGTAATTTAGAATGTTTGATTTTTGCTTGGTATAGTTAGTTGAATCTCTTTGTGATAAAGGATTATAATGTGTTGGAAATTATTTGCTAATTGAGTTTTGTATATGTATATTGTGTGTAAATGCCAAATTGCTTGATTAAAGTGTTTTCCATACTTAGAATCTGATTTAGATTCAATAATGTACATTATGGTTGAAATGGTTCTATTCTAAAACACTTACTGTTATCATCAAATGTTGAACTTAATGTTGTGGTATTAATTATAAGAATTACATTAGTATTATTATAATTTATTGTTGATTGGTATGCTATTTGCAGACATGATGACAGGTAGAGGTGCTGCAGATTAGGCTACTAGTCATGGACGTGGTCGTGGTCATGGTCATGGTAGAGGGAGGGTTTCTTCTGGTACCCTCGGAAATTCTGAATTCTCTCCTTCTACTCCGACTCTCGGTAGTGTTATAAGTTCCGGGTTTAGCGGACCAGCCATTCATCATGGTCCCTAAGCCCAACTTCGTCTACGGCGATGCCACCGCCTCTTACTGCTCAGTAGTTCGTTACCATGGCGATGCCTGATGAGCGGAAATTTATACGCTTTTTGGCATTGTTTTTAGTATGTTTTTAGTAGAATCTGGTTACTTTTAGGAATGTTTTCATTAGTTTTTATGTTAAATTTACATTTCTAGACTTTACTATGAGTTTGTGTGTTTTTCTGTGATTTCAGGTATTTTTCTGGCTGAAATTGAGGGACTTGAGAAGAAATCGAATTCAGAGGTTGAAGAAGGACTGCTGATGCTGTTGGATTCTGACCTCCCTGAACTCAAAGTAGATTTTCTGGAGCTACAGAACTCAAAATGGCGCGCTTTTAATTGCGTTGGAAAGTAGACATCCAGGGCTTTCCAGCAATGTATAATAGTCCATACTTTGACCGAGTTTAGATGACGTAAAAGGGCGTTGAACGCCAGTTCTATGCTGCTGTCTGGAGTTAAACGCCAGAAACACGTCACAAACCAAAGTTGAACGCCAGAAATACGTTACAACCTGGCGTTCAACTCCAGAAAGAGCCTCTGCACGTGTAACATTCAAGCTCAGCCCAAGCACACACCAAGTGGGCCCCGGAAGTGGATTTATGCATAAATTACTTACTTCTGTAAACCCTAGTA
>NC_029789.2:31212910-31227962 GCF_000816755.2 Arachis ipaensis
CCGTTCTACCTTAGATTGAATGAGTATCTCTTGGATCTCTTAATCAGAATCTTCGTGGTATAAGCTAGATTGATGGTGGCATTCATGAGAGTCCGGAAAGTCTAAACCTTGTCTGTGGTATTTCGAGTAGGACTCTGTGATTGAATGACTGTGACGAACTTCAAACTCACGATTGCTGGGCGTAGTGACAGACGCAAAAGGAGGGTGAATCCTATTCCAGTATGATCGAGAACCTCAGATGATTAGCCGTGTTGTGACAGAGCATTTGGACCATTTTCACAAGAGGATGGGATGCAGCCATTGACAACGGTGATGCCTCCAGACGATTAGCCATGCAGTGACAGCGCATCGGACCATTTTCCAGAGAGGATCAAAAGTAGCCATTGACAATGGTGATGTCCTTACATAAAGCCAGCCATAGAAAGGAGTAAGACTGATTGGATGAAGACAGCAGGAAAGCAGAGGTTCAGAGGAACGAAAGCATCTCTATAAGCTTATCTGAAATTCCTGCCAATGATTTACATAAGTATCTCTATCTTTACTTTATGTTTTATTTACATGATATATATTGTAGCCCATATGAGTCAACTTAACTGAGATTTACAAGATGACCATAGGTTGCTTCATACCAACAATCTCCGTGGGATCGACCCTTACTCACGTAAGGTTTATTACTTGGACGACCCAGTGCACTTGCTGGTTAGTTATATCGAAGTTGTGAATGAAAAACGATTTATTAAGACGTGCGTACATAGCTTTTGGCGCCGTTGCCTGAGATCACAATTTCGTGCACCAAGTTTTTGGCGCCGTTGTCGGGGATTGTTCGAGTTTGGACAACTGACGGTTCATCTTGTTGCTCAGATTAGGTAATTTTCTTTTGGTTTTATTTTCAAAAAGTTTTCAAAAACCTTTCAAAAATTTCTCACCTGTTTTCAAAAAAAAAAATAATATACAAAAATCCAAAAAAATTAGAAAATCATAAAAATAAAAAATATTTTTCATGTTTCTTGTTTGAGTCTTGAGTCAGATTTTAAGTTTGGTGTCAATTGCATGTTTTAAAGTTGCATAAAATTTTCGAAAAATTCATGCATTCATAGTGTTCTTCATGATCTTCAAGTTGTTCTTGGTAAGTCTTCTTGTTTGATCTTGATGTTTTCTTGTTTTGCATCTTTTCTTGTTTTTCATGTGCATTCTTGCATTCATAAAGTCTAAACATGAAAGATTTCTAAGTTTGGTGTCTTGCATATTTTGTTTGCATTAAAAATTTTTCAAAAATAAGTTCTTGATGTTCATCTTGACATTCAAAGTGTTCTTGGTGTTCATCTTGACATTCATCGCATTCTTGCATGCATTCATTGTTTTGATCCAAAATCTTCATGCATTGCATCATTTTCATGTTTTTCTCTTTCATCATTAAAAATTCAAAAATAAAAAAAAAATATCTTTTCCTTTTTCTCTCTTAAAATTTCGAAAATTAGATTTGACTTTTTCAAAAATTTTTAAAAATCTAGTTGTTTTCTATGAGTCAAATCAAATTTTCAAATTTTATCTTTTTCAAAATCTCTTTCAAAAATCAAATCTTTTTCATTTTTCTTATTTATTTTCGAAAATTATAAAAATATTTTTCAAAAATCTTTTTCTTATCTTTATCACATAATTTTCAAAAATAACATCATCAATTAATGTTTTGATTCAAAAATTTCAAGTTTGTTACTTACTTGTTAAGAAAGATTCAAACTATAAGTTCTAGAATCATATTTTGTGAATTCTTGTGAATCAAGTCATTAATTGTGATTTTAAAAATCAAATATTTTTCAAAACTAATTTCAATCATATCTTTTCAAAAATATCTTTTTATCCTATCTTTTTCAAAATCATATATTTTTCAAAAATTTGATTTTAAAATATCTTTTCTAACTTCTTATCTTCTTATATTTTCAAAATTGATTTTCAAATTTGTTTCAACTAACTAACTAACTTTTTGTTTGTTTCTTATCTTTTTCAAAACTACCCAACTAACTCTCTCTCTCTCTAATTTTCGAACATATCTTCCCTCTTTTTCAAAATTTCTTTTTTTTTAATTAACTAATTATTTTCATTTTTGATTTTAATTTTCAAAAATTACTAACCTTTTTCAAAAACTATTTTCGAAAATCACTAACTCTTTTTCAAAAATTATTTTCAAAAATTCTCTCTCTCTCTCTCTTATCTCCTTCTATTTATTTATTCATCTACTAACACTTCATCTCACCCAAATTCGAACCCCCTCTTCCATCTGTGTTCGAATGTTTTTCTTCTTCTTTTCTTCTACTCACACAGGGACCTCTATACTGTGGTAAAAAGGACCCATATTATTATTATTTTTCTGTTCTCTCTTTTTTATATGAGCAGGAGCAAGGACAAGAACATTCTTGTTGAAGCAGATCCAGAACCTGAAAGGACTCTGAAGAGGAAACTAAGAGAAGCTAAATTACAACAATCCAGCAAGCACCTTTCAGAAATTTTCGAACAAGAAGAGGAGATGGCAGCCGAAAATAATAATAATGCAAGGAGGATGCTTGGTGACTTCACTGCACCTAATTCCAATTTACATGGAAGAAGCATCTCCATCCCTACCATTGGAGCAAACAATTTTGAGTTGAAACCTCAATTAGTTTCTCTGATGCAGCAAAACTGCAAGTTTCATGGACTTCCATCTGAAGATCCTTTTCAGTTTTTAACTGAATTCTTGCAGATATGTGATACTGTTAAGACTAATGGAGTAGATCCTAAAGTCTACAGGCTCATGCTTTTCCCCTTTGCTGTAAGAGACAGAGCTAGAGTGTGGTTGGACTCTCAACCCAAAGATAGCCTGAACTCTTGGGATAAGCTGGTCACTGCTTTCTTAGCCAAGTTCTTTCCTCTTCAAAAGCTGAGCAAGCTTAGAGTGGATATTCAAACCTTCAGACAGAAAGAAGGTGAATCCCTCTATGAAGCTTGGGAGAGATACAAGCAACTGACCAAAAAGTGTCATTCTGACATGCTTTCAGAATGGACCATCCTGGATATATTCTATGATGGTCTGTCTGAGTTATCTAAGATGTCATTGGATACTTCTGCAGGTGGATCCATTCACCTAAAGAAAACGCCTGTAGAAGCTCAAGAACTCATTGACATGGTTGCCAATAACCAGTTCATGTACACTTCTGAGAGGAATCCTGTGAGTAATGGGACGCCTATGAAGAAGGGAGTTCTTGAAATTGATACTCTGAATGCCATATTGGCTCAGAACAAAATATTGACTCAGCAAGTCAATATGATTTCTTAGTCTGAATGGAATGCAAGCTGCATCCAACAATACTCAAGAGGCATCTTCTGAAGAAGAAGCTTATGATCCTGAGAACCCTGCAATAGCAGAGGTAAATTACATGGGTGAACCTTATGGAAACACCTACAACCCCTCATGGAGAAATCACCCAAATCTCTCATGAAAGGATCAAAAGCCTCAACAAGGCTTTAATAATGGTAGAAGAAATAGGTTTAACAATAGTAAACCCTTTCCATCATCCACTCAGCAACAGACAGAGAACTCTGAACAAAATACCTCTAATTTAGCAAACTTAGTCTCTGAAGTATGATCTGTCCAAGGCCACTGTAAGTTTCATGAATGAAACAAGGTCTTCCATTAGAAATTTGGAAGCACAAGTGGGCCAGCTGAGTAAAAGGATCACTGAAATCCCTCCTAGTACTCTCCCAAGCAATACAGAAGAAAATCCAAAAGGAGAGTACAAGGCCATTGAATTTATCACCATGGCCGAACCTGTAAGGGAAGGAGAGGACGTGAATCCCAAGGAGGAAGACCTCCTGGGACGTCCAGTGATCAATAAGGAGTTTCTCTCTGAGGAACCAAAGGAATCTGAGGCTCAACTAGAGACCATAGAGATTCCATTAAACCTCCTTATGCCATTCATGAGCTCTGATGAGTATTCCTCTTCTGAAGAGAATGAGGATGTTACTGAAGAGCAAGTTGCCAAGTACCTTGGTGCAATCATGAAGCTGAATGCCAAATTATTTGGTATTGAGACTTGGGAAGATGAACCTCCCTTGTTCACCAATGAACTAAGTGATCTGGATCAATTGACATTGCCTCAGAAGAAACATGATCCGGGAAAGTTCCTAATACCTTGTACTATAGGCACCATGATCTTTGAAAAGGCTCTGTGTGACCTTGGGTCAGGGATAAACCTCATGCCCCTCTCTGTAATAGAGAAACTGGAAATCTTTGGGGGGCAAGCTTATGGACAAGTAGAGGACGTGTTAGTAAAGGTTGAAGGCCTTTACATCCCTGCTAATTTCATAGTCCTAGATACTGGGAAGGATGAGGATGAATCCATCATCCTTGGAAGACCCTTCCTAGCCACAGCAAGAGCTGTGATTGATGTTGACAGAGGTGAAATAGTCCTTCAATTGAATGAGGACTCCCTTGTGTTTAAAACTCGAGGTCATCCTTCTGTAAACATGGAGAGGAAGCATAAAAAGCTTCTCTCAAAACAGAGTCAACCAGAGCCCCCACAGTCAAACTCTAAGTTTGGTGTTGGGAAGTCTCAACAATGCTCTGAACATCTGTGCGGCTCCATGAGAGCCCACTGTCAAGCTATTGATATTAAAGAAGCGCTTGTTGGGAGGTAACCCAATTTTTATTTATCTAATTTTATTTTTCTTGTTCTTTCATGTTTTATTAGGTACATGATCATGTGGAGTCACAAAATAAATATAAAAATTGAAAACGGAATCAAAAACAACAGAAGAAAAATCACACCCTGGAGGAAGACCTTACTGGCGTTTCAACGCCAGTAAGAAGCATCTGGCTGGCGTTCAACGCCAGAACAGAGCATGGTTCTGGCGCTGAACGCCCAAAATGGGCAGCATCTGGGCGTTTGAACGCCAGAATTGCACCCTGGAAAAGAGCTGACGCTGAACGCCCAGAACAAGCATGGTTCTGGCGTTCAACGCCAGAAATGGGCAACAAATGGGCGTTCAACGCCCAGAACAAGCACCAATCTGGCGCTGAACGCCCAGAGTTGTGTGCAAGGGCATTTTGCATGCCTAATTTGGTGCAAGGTTGTAAATCCTTGAACACCTCAGGATCTGTGGACCCCACAGGATCACCTCAGGATCTGTGGACCCCACAGGATCCCCACCTACCTCCACTCACTTCTTCTCACCCCTCTTTCACACAATCCCATAAACACTCTTCCCCAAAACTCTTCACCAATCACCTCAATCTCTCTTCCCTATCACCACTTCACCACTCACATCCATCCACTCTTCCCCATAAACCTACCTCATAAACTCCACCTACCTTCAAAATTCAACATCTCTTTCCCACCCAATCCCACCTATATGGCCGAATACACACATCCCTCCATCTCCTCCATATCTTCTTTTTCTTCTTCTATTCTTTCTTCTTTTACTCGAGGGCGAGCAATATTCTAAGTTTGGTGTGGTAAAAGCATAGCTTTTTTGTTTTTCCATAACCATTAATGGCACCTAAGGCCAGAGAAACCTCAAGAAAGAGGAAAGGGAAGACAATTGCTTCCACCTCTGAGCCATGGGAGATGGAAAGATTCATCTCACAAGCCCATCACTAAGAAAAGGACGGAGCAAACAAGAGAGCACATTCATGGATCTCAACAGGCACATGAAGAAGCTCATCATCAAGAAACCCCTGAGATACCTCAAAGGATGCACTCTCCTCCACAGAATTTTTGGGAGCAAATCAACACCTCCCTAGGAGAATTAAGTTCCAACATAGGACAACTAAAGGTGGAACATCAAGAGCACTCCATCATCCTTCATGAAATAAGAGAAGATCAAAAAAGCAATGAGGGAGGAACAACAAAGACAAGGAAGAGATATAGAAGAGCTCAAGGACATCATTGGTTCCTCAAGAAGGAAACGCCACCATCACTAAGGTGGACTCATTCCTTGTTCTTATTTTCTGTTTTTTGTTTTCTTAATGTTAAGTGCTTATCCATGTTTGTGTCTTATTACATGATCATTATTTGATAATTTGAAAAATCATAAAAATGATTCTTGAAGCAAGAAAAAGCAGCAAAGAACAAAGCTTGCAGAAAAAAAAAAGAGAAAAGAAAGAAAAATAGCGAAAAAAAAAGAGAGAAAAAGCCTGAAAACTTGAGACTGAGCGGTTAAAGTCAAGGTCCAAAGCAAAAGAAGAGTGTGCTTAAGAACCCTGTACACCTCTAATTGGGGACTTTAGCAAAGCTGAGTCACAATCTGAAAAGGTTCACCCAGTTATGTGTCTGTGGCATTTATGTATCCGGTGGTAATACTAGAAAACAAAGTGCTTAGGGCCACGGCCAAGACTCATAAAATAGCTGTGTTCAAGAATCATCATACTGAACTAGGAGAATCAATAACACTATCTGAACTCTGAGTTCCTATAGACGCCAATCATTCTGAACTTCAATGGATAAAGTGAGATGCCAAAACTATTCAAGAGGCAAAAAGCTACAAGTCCCGCTCATTTAATTGGAGCTATGTTTCATTGATCGTTTGGAATTTATAGTATATTCTCTTCTTTTTATCCTATTTGAGTTTCAGTTGCTTGGGGATAAGCAACAATTTAAGTTTGGTGTTGTGATGAGCGGATAATTTATACGCTTTTTGGCATTGTTTTTAGTATATTTTTAGTAGAATCTGGTTACTTTTAGGAATGTTTTCATTAGTTTTTATGTGAAATTCACATTTCTGGAATTTACTATGAGTTTGTGTGTTTTTCTGTGATTTCAGGTATTTTCTGGCTGAAATTGAGGGACTTGAGCAGAAATCGGATTCAGAGGTTGAAGAAGGACTGCTGATGCTGTTGGATTCTGACCTCCCTGCACTCAAAGTGGATTTTCTGGAGCTACAGAACTCAAAATGGTGCGCTTCCAATTGCGTTGGAAAGTAGACATCCAGGGCTTTCCCGCAATGTATAATAGTCTATACTTTGACCGAGTTTAGACGATGTAAAAGGGCATTGAAAGCCAGTTCTATGCTGCTATCTGGAGTTAAACGCCAGAAACACGTCACAAACCAGAGTTGAACGCCAGAAATACGTTACAACCTGGCGTTCAACACCAGAAAGAGCCTCTGCACAAGTAACATTCAAGCTCAGCCCAAGCACACACCAAGTGGGCCCCGGAAGTGGATTTATGCATAAATTACTTACTTCTGTAAACCCTAGTAGCTAGTTTATTATAAATAGAACTTTTTACTATTGTATTAGACATCTTCGGATCATCTTGGATTGTATTTTTGATCCTGTGATCTCGTTTTGGGGGCTGGCCATTCGGCCATGCCTGGACCCTTCACTTATGTATTTTTAACGGTAGAATTTCTACACTCCATAGATTAAGGTGTGGAGCTCTACTGTTCCTCAAAGATTAATGCAAAGTACTACTGTTTTTCTATTCAACTCAACTTATTCTGCTTCTAAGATATTCATTCGTACTTCAACCTGAATATGATGAACGTGACAATCATCATCATTCCCTATGAACGCGTGCCTGACAACCACTTCCGTTCTACCTTAGATTGAATGAGTATCTCTTGGATCTCTTAATCAGAATCTTCGTGGTATAAGCTAGATTGATGGCGGCATTCATGAGAGTCCGGAAAGTCTAAACCTTGTCTTTGGTATTCCGAGTAGGACTCTGGGATTGAATGACTGTGACGAACTTCAAACTCGCGATTGCTGGGCGTAGTGACAGACGCAAAAGGAGGGTGAATCCTATTCCAGTATGATCGAGAACCTCAGATGATTAGTCGTGCTGTGACAGAGCATTTGGACCATTTTCACAAGAGGATGGGATGCAGCCATTGACAACAGTGATGCCTCCAGACGATTAGCCATGCAGTGACAGCGCATCGGACCATTTTCCAGAGAGGATCAAAAGTAGCCATTGACAATGGTGATGTCCTTACATAAAGCCAGCCATAGAAAGGAGTAAGACTAATTGGATGAAGACAGCAGGAAAGCAGAGGTTCAGAGGGACGAAAGCATCTCTATACGCTTATCTGAAATTCCTGCCAATGATTTACATAAGTATCTCTATCTTTACTTTATGTTTTATTTACATGATATATATTGTAGCCCATATGAGTCAACTTAACTGAGATTTACAAGATGACCATAGTTTGCTTCATACCAACAATCTCCGTGGGATCGACCCTTACTCACGTAAGGTTTATTACTTGGACGACACAGTGCCCTTGCTGGTTAGTTGTATCGAAGTTGTGAATGAAAAACGATTTATTAAGACGTGCGTACATAGCTTTTGGCGCCGTTGCCTGAGATCACAATTTCGTGCACCAATGCCACCTCTAGCGATGGATGCCGCAACCCCGGAGTCCTCTTATGGAATCGAGGCAGTTAGTGCCCCTCCACCACCTCCCATCATACAGTTGATCATTTGACCTGATGGCAGCACATGATAAGTATCACTTTGAGTCTTATATATTTTCTGTTTGTTATTATTGCTAAAAGTGCCTTCAAATTGATTCTAGTTTAGTGGATTTAAGTTTGAATGGCTGAATGTGTTTTCTATTTACTGATTATGGTTATTGCTGAAAGTTCCTAGTTATTGTTTCTTGTTTAGTGAATTTAAGTTTGGTTTTCTGGTTAGGTGTTTCCTGTTTACTGATTATGGTTATTGCTGCAAGTGTTTGATTATTATTTCTTGTTTAGTGGATTTTGGTTTGGTTGCCTAGTTAGTGTTTCCTATTTACTGATTATGGTTACTGCTGCAAGTTCTTGGTTATTGTTTCTTGTTTAGTGAATTTAGGTTTGGTTGCCTGGTTAATGTTTTCTGTTTACTGATTATGGTTATTGCTGCAAATGCCTTGTTATTGTTTCTTGTTTAGTGGATGTAGGTTTGGTTGCCTAGTTAGTGTTTCTTGTTTACTGATTATGATTTTTGCTGTAAATGCCTGGTTATTGTTTCTTGTTTAGTGGATTTAGGTTTGGTTTTCAGGTTAGTGTTTCCTGTTTACTGATTATGGTTATTCCTATATTATTTTGTTTATGGATTGTTGTTAGGTTTGCACCGAACGACAACGCGTATACTCAGGAGATGACCAATGTCATCAAGTTGATGTACGACCATCCCTAGGCCAGCTACAAGAAGATTTCCGCTGAGATCAAAGAGCAATAATTTTAGAAATGAACGATAATTTTTTTTTTGTTTCAAATGTTTTTAGCTAGTTTATATCCTCTATTTTGATTAACTAATTTAAAGTTTCTTTGTTGCAGCTGCACTTTATATGGGACGCTCATAATCTTACCCTTAGGAAGATATTTGACCATAGAATGGGTCGGTGGCTCCAGCAGATGCTGGAGGATGTTGTGAGGGACAGGACCACCTAGCTTCGATCGGAAGTGAAAAAGGCTCTATTAGTTCATTGGGAGACCGATGAGGGGTTCAGGCATCAGCGTCTCACCAACAGAGCTAACATGGTATCGGCCAGGTCATCCAAGTATACTGGCGGCTCAGCGACCTTTATGAAGACTAACGCCAGGCTGGTATATAGTGACTTTAATTTTGTTAATAACTTAGTTATATTCTTTTGCATATCATTACTAGTCATCCTAATCATATTGTTTCAATGCAACATGGGTAGTCGAAGTTGTTAGATCGCGAGGCGACATTGGCGGAGACGTTCAAGTACACCCACACACTGAAGGAGAACAAAGCGAGATTTACTGATCAGCGGTCTTAGAATCATTATGTGAGTAAACATACATCTGATCTTCTGGTATAAAATTATTTGAGATTAACTATATATCTGTCGTACTAATCACAATAACTTGTGTTATACAGGAGTCCTATATACAAAAACTAGAGGCCGCAACTCAGCAGTCTCAGCAAAGTGGGGAGGATGCCATCGATGACTTTACAGCTTCAGTCGTCGATCCCGATGTTGTTTGGAGAGAGACTGGCTCAGCGCCGTACAAGAATCGCGTATACAGGTTGGGGTTGTTCTTCGCCAACACCCTTCGCACCTCAACGTTGGGGTCGTCATCAAGCTCTGCCATTAGCGAGCCGTCGAGCCCAAGGAAGACATGGATTTGAGTCTGCAGGTGCAGGAGCTTCAACGTAGCCTTCATCAGCAGGCTCAAGAGCTGAACAATTATCGAGAGAAGTATCATTAGATCCTCACACGTGTGACGAATACGGATGAGCTCAAGCTGGAGTGGAGGGAGTAGCGGGAGTGGCTTCAGTGTATGGAGGCTCAAATGGAGGTATACTAGACTTAGATGTGCGCTGCTGGCATCATCTCTGCTGGTGACAACACCGCTGCTAGTGGCACAAAAACATCAATGTCTTCTGCGTCGCCTCCTCAGGGCCACGGGACCGACGACGACGACGAGGACAACCTGGATTTGTAGTTATTAGTATTTCGTTTTATTGTTTCATTGTATTTATTTTATGTACTTGACTTTTAATTTATTTGAACATTTTATTATTTATTTTAAATAATAAGTTTTCATTATTTACGAATTGACCATTAATTGTGTGAAAAATAAAATTAAACAAAAAATAAAATTGACCATTTATTTCAATTTTTTTTTCAAAAAAATTGATATTTCCGTCGGATTTACCGTAGGAATAATCCGATGGTAATAGTGCAAAAAACAACATTTTTTGGCGCCAACAATATCTTTAGAAAAATTCGTCGATAACCAATTGGTTCTCCGAACTGGTAATCTGTCACAGAATTCGACAATAATTACCATCAAATAAAAAATTCTAAAAATAAATATTTACTGATGAGATTTATATCGTCTGATTCATTCTATATTTTTCTTGTAATGTCCTCAAAGGGACTCTGAAAAAAATGATGGTTAGGTGTTAGTCATCAAACTAAAAGCTTGTACTTTAATTGATAAACGATTGTTAAGTGTTAGTCGTTAAACTAAAGGTTTAGAGTGGCCTCCTCTTAGCGCTTGTCGACCTGTTTCGACCAGTTGGCTTTCTTGGTGTGAGTCGTCCCAGTTCAGTTTCCTATCAAAAGAAATTAATGTAATATTATATAATTGATATTATGTATTGTTAAAAAGTTAACATATGCCATCTTCTTTCCATGGCCACGTAGGTAGTAGATCCACCCTGTGTGCATTGATCCTTCGGTGATAGATGCTCGACTGGACCATTCCTTGGCCCTGGTCTTCCAATAGTCCTACATGGCCAGGATCCAATCGATCGGAGTACTTTTGTTGTGGATGTTCGATAAAATCTCTCAAAAACGCTTGATTGCTCTAAACTGCCAAATCCTGTAAATATGGAAATCTTCTCAAGGGAGAATATTAAAATGTTGCTACGACAAGACAATAAACCAGAATTAATAACATTGTAAGTTGTAATAAGCGAAATTATAAAAAAAAAATAACTTAGTTACCTTAAACAAGTCCCACTAGATCAAATTTTAGCTTGTTACATGAAAAGAGTTTAAATATAAGTAGGATTAACTCTTCATAATCATCATGTGTTTGTGGTCAATGTCTAAGATAGATAATATTAGTTCTTAATTGCTTGCCAAGAGATTTCTTGCATTTTAAGTTTCCTTCTCTTGCACGTAATTGCTTTGATTTTTATTGCTTTAATGTTTAATTTCTTGCATGTTTAGTTTTCACACTTTTGGTTGAGAAATTGGGTGTTTGAGTGGAATTGAGTTGTGGATGTCCATTCCGTATTGTGTGAGAATAGTTAATTGATTTGGTTTTCATTGATGCTAGTCTTTCACTAAATAATTAGTGAGTTGACTAGGACTAATGGATTGAGATCAATTATGCTCTTTTGACTAATTCTCAAGGAGGATTGACTAATTTGGATTGATTCCACACAATTGCCATGTTTGTGGTCCATAACTAGGATAGGAATCCTAAATTCCCTAATTTTTGTCAAGAGTTGCCATTTACATTCCTTGCATATTTATTTGCTCTCTTACTATTTACATTTCTTGCCAATTGCTATCATCCAATCCCCATGCTCTCCTTCATAGCCAACAATTGTACATTTCATTGCAACTCCTAGGGAAGACGACACGTGAGTCAAAATACTCTCGATTTATATTTGGTTTGAATTGTGATAATATTTGATTGATGATCAATTGTTGGGTTTGGACTATACTTGCAACGTCAATCCTATTTTTAATGCGAAAATTCAAACCTATGCTTTTGGTCATTGTCAAAATTTTGGCGCCGTTGATATCATACTAAATTGAATTCTTTAAATTCGATTTATATATATAGTTAAATACATACTAATTCGAGCATAATGGATTCGATTTACCACTAGCCACCGTTGAGCATAAATCGAATTTATTACATTCGATTTACTAAAAAGACTGTAAATCGAATGGACTTAATTTGATTTAGTAGTGCACCATGTAATTCGAATCATATTGATTCGATTTAGTGTTATGAGGGCTAATTCGAATTCGATGAATTCGATTTATACTTAAATTCGGTGCACCATATAATTTAAACACATTTGTTTCGATTTAGTACTATCATATCTAATTCAAATTGAGTGAATTCGATTTATATAGAAATATTATTGAAGATATCTACGCAACGTTATTTGTTTGGGAGACATTAACATTGATTTAGTTTATGTATGTGCTTTTCCCTAAAAATTAGGCAACATTAAATAGTTTAGGACATAAAATAGTACTTAATCATTTAATTTAAAAAAAATGAAAAAAAAAACATTTGTTATGGTACGCCTCCTGCTAAGAAAGGGACATTATTATTGAAGTAAAAAAGCGACATTGAGGTTTATTACTAACCGAACTGATTGATACCCTTGGTCTATTCCTTGGTTTCATTCTCCTTTCATTTCATTCTTTGGTTTCTGCAATGTGTGAAAGAATCAAAGTCAACAAAACATTGGATTCGATTAGAAAATCAAAAAATTATTTTCTCAATTTAGAAAAGCTCTTTAAGTTGATTAGATTATTTCATACTATAAGAGAATTCTTTGTAAATTGTGAGATAAAACGGTCAATGCCAATATAATAACTCAAGAGAAAATATGCAAATACTTATTAAATAATTTTATTATGGCACTGTGATAAGCGGATATTTTATACACTTTTTGGTATTATTTTTATATAGTTTTTAGCATGTTTTATTTAATTTTTATTAAGTTTTCATAGGTTTTAATGCAAAATTCACATTTTTGGATTCTACTTTGAATTTGTGTGTTTTTATGCAATTTCAGGTATTTTCTAGCTGAAATTGAGGGGCTGGAGCAACAGTCTGTTTCAGAGGCAAAGAAAGTACTGCAGATGTTGTCTGGATCTGATCTCCTTGCACTCGACAGAGCTTTTTTTGGAGCTACAGAAGTCCAAATGGAACGTTCTCAATGGCTATAGAAAGCTAACATCTAGGGCTTTCCAGAAATATATAATACTTCATACTTTTCTTTAGAATAAAAGGCCCAAAACTGGCGTTCAACGCCAGCCATCTACCTCAGTCTAGGCGTCCAGCGCCCACAAGGGAGTAGCCGGCGTTCAAATGCCTAAGAAGGACCCCCTAGCAGGCATTCAACGCCCATGGAGTCTCCTAGCTCGTGGATCTCATCAAAGCTCAGCCCAAACACTCACCAAGTGGGCTCTGGAAGGGGATTTTAGCACTAGAAGATTGTTTTACCCTTCTTATATAATCCTTAGTCATTAGTTTAGTATTTAAGGGATATTTTACATGATCTTCAAGGACCTTTTGACACTTTACACGCTTATCATTGTATTCTCTATCAGTATGAGTTTTTAAACCTCCTAGGTTGAGGGGAGGAGCCCTGCTGAGTTTTATGGATTAATAAAGTACTACTGCTCTTTCTCAATTCGTGTTTGATTCTCTATTCTAAGATGTATCTTCGTTCTTCATTCTAAGACCGCGTGCCTGACAACCGCCTGTGTTCTTCTTAGAGAAACTCTGTGAATAATGGTGTAGCTCAGAAGAGAGGAGTTCTTGAAGTAGACACTTTGAATGCCATATTGTCTCAAAACAAGATCTTGACCCAGCAGGTCAATATGACCTCTCAGTATTTGACTGGAATGCAAGCTGCAGCTGGCAGCACTCAAGAAGCTTCTTCTGAAGTAGAAGCTTATGATCCTAACCAATCCACCATGAAAGAGGTGAATTACATGGGAGAATCCTATGAAAATACCTACAATCTCTCATGGAGGAATCATCCTAACCTTTCATGAAAGGATCAACAGAAGCCTCAGCAAGGCTTCAACAATAATCAAGGTGGAAGGAACCAAAATAGGTTCAAAAACAGACCATCATTCCCATCTTCTCAAGGGAATATGGAGACTCCTAAGCAGAGCCTCTCTGACTTAGTAACTATAGTCTCCAACCTCTCTAAGACCACTCATAGTTTCATTACTGAAACAAGATCCTCCAACAGAAATTTGGAGAAACAAGTTGGTCAGCTGAGTAAGAGGATCCCCGAGACTCCTCCTGACACTCCTCCTAGTAACACTAATGTGAACCCAAGAGAAGAGTGCAAGGCCATCACCACAGAGACTAAAGCCGAATCTAGAGAGACTGGGATAGCGTCGATTGCCAGTAAAGTGCATCTCACTGGGCGTTCAACGCCCAAAATGGCTAAGAGCCCGGGGCTAAACGCCAGTGAGGAAGCCTTCACTGGACGTTCAACGCCCAAACTGGCAGGGACTCTGACGTTGAACGCCAGTAAGGACACCCCTGCTGGGCGTTCAATGCCCAAAGAACCAGCAGAACTGGCATTGAATGCCAGTGATGGTATACCTCCCAAAT
Organism: Arachis ipaensis; assembly: GCF_000816755.2. Taxonomy (NCBI): domain Eukaryota; kingdom Viridiplantae; phylum Streptophyta; class Magnoliopsida; order Fabales; family Fabaceae; genus Arachis; species Arachis ipaensis. The sequence continues at coordinate 31,227,741 of NC_029789.2, forward strand.
GTTCATTACCCACTGAAGCTGTCCATATCTAAGAACTAAAGGAAGCCAAGGCTCATGAAGAGACCATAGAGGTTCCTTTGCATGCACTCTTACAATGTATGAGTTCTGATGAATACTCATCCTCGGATGAGGATAAGGATACTTGGGAAGAGCAAGTTGCTCAGTACCTAGGAGCTATCATGAAGCTGAATGCCAAGTTATTTGGTACAAAGCCTTTGGAGG
>NC_029789.2:31228147-31251669 GCF_000816755.2 Arachis ipaensis
CAGCAGAGGTTACCTCAGAAGCTTCCGGATTCTGGACGTTTCCTAATTCCCTGCACCATAGGTACCATGATCTTTGAGAAGGATCTGTGTGACCTAGGGTCAAGCATAAACCTCATGGCACTCTCTGTAATGGAGAAGCTGAGAATCTGTGAGGTACAAGCTGCAAACATCTCATTAGAGATGGCAGACAAGACAATGAAGAGGCCATATGGTTCAGTAGAGGATGTCTTGGTGAAGGTTGAAGACCACTACATCCCTGCAAACTTCATAGTCTTGGATATTGGAGAGGATGATGATGAATCTATCATTCTAGGAAGACTTTTTCTAGCCACTGCAAATGCCATGATTAATGTGGCAAATAGAGAAATGGTCTTCCAAATAGGGGAAGACTACACCTTGTTCAAGATTTCCGAACCCAACTCCCTACCTAAAAAAGAGATAAATGTGCAACACTTAGTCTTCCAACCATCTCTTTCAGTGCAGAGCTTTACTAAGCCCCCAAACATCAATTCTAAGTTTGGTGTTGGGCAGCCATTACCAAGCACTGAGAACAAAGCTACTAGGAAGAAAGTACCTAAAGACTGGAGGGACAAGTAAGTCCCCACTGAAGGCCTCTCACCTGGCATGAGAGTTATCTTCACCAAGAAACCAGTCATACCACATATAGTGAGTCGTGTCCTGTCTCTAGAGCATGTGGAGCTCATTCATGAGAAGACAGGTAGAAAGTTCACTGTAAGGGGAGAAATTCTGAGCCCATACTCACCTCCGTAAGGAGCTAACTGTCAAGCTAATGACGTTAAAAAAGCGCTTGTTGGGAGGAAACTCAACCATAGTTATTGTTTATTTTTTTCTTTGAATTTATTTTCTTTAAGTTATTTCTTTAGGTTCGTGATCATATGCAGTAGTTAGAACAGAGATAGAAAGGTTCAGCATTGAAAACAGAACACTCGGAATAGATTGTCTCGCTGGCGCTGAATGCCAGCCAGGGAGCACTGGCTGGGCGTTCAACGCCCTAACTGGCAAACTTGCTGGCGTTGAACGCCAGCTATGGGTATAATGATGGGCGTTCAACGCCCATGCAGAGGGTAGGGAATCCGAATTCCCTAGCCTCTCAAGACCATTGGGTCCCACAGCATCTGTACCTATGCCATTTCTTCACTCTTCTGTTCACACTTCCCCATGCACTCTTCCTTATAAACCCTAGCCCAATCAAATCCATATCACTTCTCCAAAACCATCATAAATCCCACCAACCCCCACCCACTTCAAAATCAAATTTCCCTCCCATTTACCCCACCCATGACCGAACTCAACCCTAGCCCACTCCTATAAATACCCCTCTTACTAACCCTTCATACACACAGCTCTCGTACACATCCATAGCGCCCTTGGCCTAATTGCTTCCTCCCTCCTTCTCCTTCTATTTTCTTCTTCGTCTCTTTTGTTTATTTTTGCTCGAGGACGAGCAAAGCTTTTAATTTTGGTGTGGGAAAGCGTTGCTTTTTTCTTTCCATTACCACTTATGGCACCCAAGGTTGGAGAATTCTCTAGAAAGATGAAAGAAAAGGCCGTAGCCGCCACCTCTGAATCTGGAAGATGGAGAGATTCATCACCAAGCCCATCAAGACCTCTTCTATAAAGTAGTGGCAGAGAAGAAAGTGATCCCTAAGGTCCCTTTCAGACTCAAGAAGAATGAGTATCCGGAAATCCAAAGAGAGATCCGGAGAAGAGGTTGGGAAGTCCTAACCAATACCATTCAAGATGTTGGGATCTTAATGGTGCAAAAGTTCTATACTAATGCATGGGTCACAAAAAATCATGACATTAGTGTGAACCCAAATCCTAAGAATTGGAGCACCATGGTCCGAGGGAGAATCTTAGATTTTAGCCCTGAAAGTATGAGGTTGGCATTCAACTTGCCTCTAATGCCAGGAGACCCACATCCTTACACTAGAAGAGTCAACTTTGATCAAAGACTGGATCAAGTGCTCTTAGACATCTATGTGGAAGGAGCACAGTGAAAAAGGGATTCCCAAGGCAAGCCCACTCAACTAAGAAGGCTTGACCTCAAGCCTATAGCTAGAGGATGGTTGGAATTCATCCAACGCTCTATCATTCCTGCCAGCAATCAGTCAGAAGTGACCATTGACAGAGCTATCATGATTCATTGCATCATGATTGGGAGTGAGGTAGAAGTACATGAGGTGATACCTCAAAAACTGTACAAAATTGCTGAAAAGCCTTCCACCAAAGCAAGGTTGGCTTTCCCTCACATCATATGTCACCTATGCAATTCAGCTGGAATTATCATAGGAGGAGACAAATTCATTGATAAGGACAAGCCCATCACTAAGAAGAAGATGGAACAAACTAGAGAGCATGCACATGAGCCTGTGCAACCGCCTCAGCATGAGATCCCTGAGATGTCTCAAGGGATGTATTTTCCTCTTCAAAGCTATTGGGATCAATGGCATACTTCTCTTGGAGAACTAAGCACTAATATGGAGCAATTGAGGATGTAGCATCAAGAGCACTCCACCACCCTCAATAAAATTAGAGAAGATCAAAGGGCTATGAGGGAAGAACAACAGAGACAAAGGCGTGACATTGAAGAGATCAAGCACTACATTGGATCCTCAAGGAGGAGCACTAGCCGCCACCATTAAGGTGAATTCGTTCTCTTAATCACCTTACTTATTTTAATTTTTCTGTTTTCTGTATGTTTTATTGTCTGTTCACTTGTTCTTATTGCATGATCATTTCTATCTATATCTTAAAATTATAAAATATTCCATATGTCTCTCACCTTACTTAAAAAGAATATTTTATTTGAAAAGAATTGAGAAATATATGAATTTCAAGTTTTATAATAAGAATAGTTCAATTATTTCGATGTGGTGGCATTGCTTTTGTTTTTTGAATGTATGAATAAACAGTGCATGATTGAAATTGGAATTAAGAATGTTAGCTCTTGAAAGAATGAGGATAAAAGTGAAATATTATTGGTAATATGAAAAATCCAAAAATTGATTCTCGAAGCAAAAAAAAAGTAGCAAATAGAAAAAGAATAAGCATGTTGCAATAAAAGAAAAAAAATTATATGCATGCGAAATATATATATATGCAGAAAAAGCCGAAAGCTCTTTAAACCAAAAGGAAAGAGCAAAAAGCCAATAACCCTTTAAACCAAAAGGCAAGGATAAAAGGATCCAAAGGTCCTAAGAGTACGCTTAAGAACTCTGGACACTTCTATCTGGGGATTCTAGCAAACCTGGGTTCACCCAGTTAAGTGTCTGTGGCATTTATGTATCCAGTGGTAATACTGGAAGACAAAGTGCTTAGGGCCACAGCGAAAACTCTAAAAAAGCTTTGTTCAAGAATCTAAAAGAGCTAAACTAGGAGAGTCAATAATATCATCTGGATTCTAAGTTCCTAAAGATGCCAACACTTCTGAGTTTCAATGGATAGTGAGATGCCAAAACTATTCAAAAGGAAAAAGCTACTAAGTCCCGCTCATCTAATTGAAATTGAGCTTCATTGGAAACTTTGATATTTATTGCATCTTACTCTTCTTTTTATCCTACCTTTGTTTTAGTTGCTCGAGGATAAGCAACAGTTTAAGTCTGGTGTTCTGATGAGCGGATATTTTATATGCTTTTTGGCATTGTTTTCATACAGTTTTTAGCATGTTTTATTTAAGTTTCATTAAGTTTTCATAGGATTTAGTGCAAAATTCACATTTTTCAATTCTACTATGAGTTTGTGTGTTTTTATGCAATTTCAGGTATTTTCTGGCTGAAATTGAGGAGCTGGAGCAAAAGTCTGTTTCAGAGGCAGAGAAAGTGCTGCAGATGCTATCTGGATTTGACCTCTTTACACTCGACAGAGCTTTTCTGGAGCTATAGAAGTCCAAATGGAGCATTCTCAATAAATATAAAAAGCTAACATCTAGGGCTTTTCATAAATATATAATAGTCTATGCTTTACTTCAGAATAGAAGGCCCAAAACTGGCATTCAATGCCAGCCATCTACCCCAGTCCAGGCGTCCAACGCTCACAAGGGAGTAGCTAGCGTTCAAACGCCCAAGAAGGACCCCCTACCAGGCGTTCAATGCCCAAGAAGTCTCCTAGCTTGTGGATCTCATCAAAGCTCAGCCCAAACACTCACCAAGTGGGCTTTGGAAGAGGATTTTAGCACTAAAAGACTGTTTTACCCTTCTTATGAAATCCTTAGTCATTAGTTTAGTATCTAAGGGATATTTTACATGATCTTCAAGGACCTTTTGACACTTTACACGTTTATCATTGTATTCTCTATCAGTATGAGCTTCTAAACCTCTTAGGTTGAGGGGAGGAGCTCTGCTGAGTTTTTTGGATTAATAAAGTACTACTGTTCTTTCTCAATTCGTGTTTGATTATCTATTCTAAGATTTATCTTCGTTCTTTATTCTAAGACCGCGTGCCTGACAACCACCCGTGTTCTTCTTGGGTTCGTGTGAATACGTAACTGGAAAACATTGAACCACTAGCTTAATTATATCTCTCTTAGACAGCTAATCCACGACTTCATTGGGGACGTCTCGAGACACCAGTACAGCCGAGGTATGGGGAGATTAGAGTCTTTGTGGTAGAGGCTAGAACACAAAGGCGCAGCATTCTCTGATCCAGAAGATTCGACCTAGTTTGTGAAATTTTGAGTAGGATTGATGCACCACTATTTCGTGGTATATCTTGTACTTAATTGAGTGGATTTTATCCACTAAACTCACACTTATTGATAGAATTTTCATGTTTTACATTTTCCTTCCTGATTTTGTGTTATGATTGGAAACATGTTTCTTTGGTCTTAAATTTGCTTTGTTTAATCCTCTCTTATTACCATTCGATGACGTGATATTTGTGTTAAGTGATTTCAGGATTTATTAGGTAGAAATGAGTTAGAGGATGGAAAGGAAGCATGCAAAAGTTGAAGGAATAAAAGAAATTGAAGGAACTGCAAAGCTGTCAGCCCTGACCTCTTCGCACTCAAACGGTCATAACTTGAGCTACAGAGGTCCAAATGAGGCGGTTCTAGTTGCGTTAGAAAGCTAACATCCGGGGCTTCGCAATGATATATAATTTTCCATAGCTGCCCCAAAGACAAGTGACTCACATGCGTGACCTGGCAAAAATCTAATCCACGCTCACGCATGGACGACGCTCACGCGTGACTTTTTCGCATTCTGGACGTATCTGGGTTGTTTTTGACCCAGTTTTCGGCCCAAAAAACACAGATTAGAGGCTATAAAGTAGGAGAATCAATCAATTCATTAAAAACAACATTCATAATTCACAATTTTAGGTTTTAGATGTAGTTTCTAGAGAGAGAGAGGCTCTTTTCTCTCTCTTAGGATTTAGGATTAGGATTTCTCTTAAAGGTTAGGTTTACTTCTTCTGCATTCCAGGTTCTATGTTCTTTTAGATTTAGTTTTTCTTATCTACTTTTATTTATTCTATTACTTTAGTTGCTCTATTTCTCTTGGTAATTACTTATTTAGCCAATTTGGCTTATGAACTCTTCATGTTAGATTTGAATTTATGTTTAAATGTAATTTGAGGTATTTCAGATTTATGATTGTTTTCTTCTATTTATAATATAAATAATTTAGATTTTTCTCCTTTGCTTTGGTTGAGTAATTGGTGACACTTGAGTTATCAAACTCAGTTGTTGATTAATTGGAATTTGCTGATTGATTTGGATTCCTCTAAAGCTAGTCTTTCCATAGGAGTTGACTAGGACTTGAGGAATCAAATTGATTAGTCCACTTGACTTTCCTTTATTTAGTAAGGGTTAACTAAGTGGGAGCAATAAACAATTCTCATTACACCTGATAAGGATAACTAGGATGGGATTTCCAATTCTCATACCTTGCCAAGAGTTTTCTTAACTATTAATTTATTTTTCTTGTCATTCAATTTACTTGTTCTTTAATTCAAAAATCCCCCAAAAATACACTTTTTCTCATAACCAATAATAAATCATACCTCCCTGCAATTCCTTGAGAGATGACCCGAGGTTTAAATACTTAGGTTATAAATTTTATTGGGTTTTGTTACTTGTGACACCCAAGAATCACAGGCTCGCCTCAAGGAAACAGTGGATCAATTTCATGCAAGGAGACACTAGAAACTCTCGTGGACAGTGAGAAGCATGACTTTGTATTGGAACAATTGGAGGAAGCCGTAATCGTTAAAGAGGAAGAAGTGGTCGAAGACTTAGGAGATGCGGAACGTCCATGGGAAAGCCCAGTCATAGAACCCCCTTCTAAGGAGTTTGAATTTGATGTTGAGGAGGGTATACAACCTCCAAGGCATATCATGGTTAAAGACTTTGAAGGGGATGATCAAGAGATGGATTCAATCATTGATGAATTCTTATCTACATTTGAATCCTCTTCCATTGGACTTGACAGGGAGATTAAAGAAGAAGAAGCACAACCTCCCATGCCCTTGGTGAACAATGAAGAAGAGATCGAATTGGAAGAAAGCTACCAAGAAGAAGAGGTTGATATTGAAAAAGCTTGCAAAAAGGTGGAAGTTATCAAAGAAGAGCCCAAGGGAATGAAGCTGGAGATCACCTTGCCAAGGTTGTTGGAGACCTCTCCCCCAAAGCCATCACCATCCATCCCTTCATTCAAGTGGGTAAATCTCTCATCTCTAAGCTTAATTAGCCCACTTGAATATGCTTTGCTTGAGACGGATGGGCAACTTAGAGCTCTTTGTGGCTATAAGAGTAAGAGGGAGGTGGTTAGTGGTTGGCAACACAATCCTAGGTTCATTGTGGTAGGAAGCTCATGGCTGAATTATCATGGTTGGAAGAATACTAAATTGTATGGGTCTAGGAAGCTGTTTGGATGCCCCAGTGAGAATTCGGATTGCTTACCACCTAGTTGGAACAATGATTATTAGCACAAAGACGGGTGCAAAATCAAGATTTGGGACCCCGGAATTCATTCCAACAATAAACACTCTTGGGGCCTTGTCACTTGCTTTAATTTGCTTGAAGGCTTTATGCAACTAGTATGGGATCCCGGAGGCCATTGGAATTACAAACATTGGTGGGGATTCCTGGATGAGTTCAAACACAAGCCACCATAACAAGGGGCTCCCCAAATGTCCAACTTAAGGACTTTAACTAAAAGTGCTAGGTGGGAGACAACCCACCATGGTATAATCGTTCCTTTTCAGTCTTAGTTTTATTTTATTTTATTCTGCTTTATGTTTATTAGTGTCATTCATAACATCTGCATCAGCATCTTCATTCTGTATTCTGCATAAAAAAAAAGGCACACGACGCGTGAGCATCGCTGACGCGTATGCGTCATACGTGCATTCGAAACAAGGAAGAAAAGAAATAGAGAGTTGCACGGGAGCATGGCTGGAGGCGTGCCTTAGGCACAAACACGCCCACGTGACCGCGTCCGCGTCAATTTGCAAAATCAGTCTTCCACGCGTACGCGTCACCCACGCGTACACGTGACCCTACAAATCGGCGTAAAAATGTGTTTAGAAAGAAAGTTGTGATGGTGTGGTGCTGGAATAGTGCTAGGAGCACAAGCAACATCACACGTGCACGTCCCTGACGCAAACGCGTCATTTTCCCCTCCAGGCAATCCATGCATGCGCATCCCTCATGGCACGCGTCGGTTCAAATTTTAGCAATGTGCGCATTAAAACAGAGAGTTGTGCGTGCGCGAGGCTGCTCTCACGCCAATAGCACACTTCAGGTCACGCGAACGCGTCCCTGACGCGTCCGCGTCACTTGAAAATAGCCCAACCCACGCGAACGCGTGCCCCACGCGTCCGCGTCGCATGCGACGCACAGTTTATCCAGATCAGCACCAGAATTCCTATCTTTTCTTCTTCAATCCTACTTATCTTTCTATTATCATTCTTTCTCTTTTTTTCTATCTTTTCTTATTCTTTCTTCCTCCTTTCTTACTTTATTTTTCTTCTTCTCTTTAACTTCTCATCCTTCTTTTCTTTCATTCTATTTTACTCAATTTATTTGAATACTTTTATTCATTGTATTTTAATTTTTTGCATATTTTTATCTCCTTTTCTAAATCTATTAATTTTTCATTGGTGTTAAATTTTCTTATTCAACTGTTACATCTTTTCTTGAATTATTCTGGTGCTTCATGACTTATTTTATTCTGATTGGGTATTATTATTCATAAGTCAATGCTAATCTTTTATGATACTTGTATTCCATTTGCATTGCTATGCACTTACACTATCTTTCATTACCAAATCTCTCTCCCCCATTGTTGCAATTCTGGCACAATTGATATGCCATTTGCTTCTATTATTTTCTCACGTACATGTTGTAGCTACCATGTAATTGAGACCCTTATTATTTGGCATTGATCTAACCATATTTTAATTTGTTTTCTATCTTTATTTTTGGGTTACTTTTCCTCCTGTTCCTCTTCTTTCAGGGTGGCCACCGAGAAGGGAAAGGAGAAGTTTCTAAATGGGGCAGACAACAAGACCATCTGCACAATCTATGAAGAAAAGCGTCAGTTGGAGCAACCCGTCCACTTGCACATCTCAGCATGCACCGAGGACGGTGCAATCTTTAAGTGTGGGGAGGTCGATACCGACTTCCGTGGGTTAGTTATTTTCTTCTCAACACCAATATTTTATTTTCTTTGTTAGTTCATTGTTGCATTTGCATGTTTGATTGCATGATTGTTTGATTTTGTGCATATTTTACCACTACTTGGTTGAAGTAATATTTTCTTTTTCAAGAAACTTTTTAGAGCATTTCACTAATTTAAATTAAAACTTTTTATTAAACTTGTTTGAAGAAATTTTATTTTGGAACATGGTATAGAGCTCGAACACACAAAACCAGTAAGATTTTGAGCCTATTTGATTGGTTGCATTTTACCAACCAATATTTTATTTTTGGTGTGTGTTTTTCTCTCTAAAATTGTGATCTTTGTCTTGCTTAATTCTATATTTCCATGGTTTGATGTATGCATGCACTTATATAATTGAGGCCTTATTTCACTAAGCTTACATACCCATATGGCCTTAATCTTTCATTATCCTTTGCAAACCAATTTGAGCCTATTTTACCCCTTTTATTCTTTACTTTAGCACATCATTAACTCTAAGCGGAAAATAATAATGTCCTTAATTGGAATCCTTGGTTAGCTTAGACTAGTGAGAGTGCTTATGATTTAAGTGTGGGAAAATTGGGTTTGGAAACATTTGGTTTGAGAATTGAATATGTTAGAATTTTCTGAAAATGTGAAAGAAATGTTTAGGACATGTTCATGCATTCAATAATTTAATCATATGCATTGAGAAAAATAAAAGAAAAAAATAATATAGATATATATAAAAATAAAAAATAGGAAAAAAATAAAGGAGAAAAAGAAAAGAAAAAGAGCATATAAATAAAAGGGGACAAAATGCCCCAAAGTAAGTGGTGAAAGCAATGCATATGTACTATACTTGAAATTAGAATGCATAAATATGTGGAAAATATGGTTAATGGATAGTTAGATGTTGTATTATGATTACATGGATTGTCTAAGTTAGGTGAAAAGTTTAAGTTAATTAAGGATTCAGATTTTAGTCCACTTGACCAAATACAATCCTACCTTGACCCTAACCCCATTACAACCCTTAAAAGACCTCTTGATATGTGTATATGTGCATTAATTCTTTGTTGATTGGTAGAAGAAGAGCAAGCCTTAGGAAGCAAGATTAGTAGAGAATTGAGAGATCGAACCTTAAACACTTGAGTGATTAGAGTGTATACACTTCCGGTGAGGGTTCGATGCTCGATTCTTTGTTCTCGGCTTTCATAAGCTATTTTCTTCTGCAAGTTTACTTGTACTTTATTTTGTGATTTGAATTAGTGAAATCCAGTTCATATTTGTTCTTAAAAGATTTGTTTACTTTTAACCAAGTAGGTAAAAGCATTTTGCATATAGCTGCATTCATACAAATAGGTTTCATTTCATACATTCTACCATTCCTCTTCACTCTTATAGTTTCTCTTGAGCTTAGCATGAGGACATGCTAATGTTTAAATGTGGGGAGATTTGATACACCACTATTTCATGGTACATCTTGTACTTAATTGAGTGGATTTTATCCACTAAACTCACACTTATTCATAGAATTCGCATGTTTTACATTTTCCTTCCTGATTTTGTGCTATGATTGGAAACATGTTTCTTTGGTCTTAAATTTACTTTGTTTAATCCTCTCTTATTACCATTCGATGCCATGATATTTGTGTTAAGTGATTTCAGGATTTATAAGGTAGGAATGACTTAGAGGATGGAAAGGAAGCATGCAAAAGTGGAAGGAATAAAAGAAATTGAAGGAACTGCAAAGCTGTCAGCCCTGACCTCTTCACACTCAAACGGTCATAACTTGAGGTACAGAGGTCCAAATGAGGCGGTTCCAGTTGCGTTGGAAAGCTAACATCCGGGGCTTTCCAAAAATATATAATTTGCCATATCTGCTCCGAAGATAGGTGACACACACGCGTGACTTTGCCGCGTGCTGGACGTATCAGAAATTGCTGGGGGCGTTTTCTAAGCTATTTTTGACCCAGTTTTTGGCCCAGAAAATACAGATTAAATGCTATAAAGTGGGGGAATCAATCAATTCATTAAAAACAACATTCATAATTCACAATTTTAAGTTTTAGATGTAGTTTCTAGAGAGAGAGAGAGGCTCTCTCCTCTCTCTTAGGATTTAGGATTAGGATTTCTCTTAAAGGTTAGGTTTACTTCTTCTGCATTCCAGGTTCTATGTTCTTTTAAATTTAGTTTCTCTTATCTACTTTTATTTATTCTATTACTTTAGTTGCTTTATTTCTCTTGGTAATTACTTATTTAGCCAATTTGGCTTATGAACTCTTCATGTTAGATTTGAAATTATGTTTAAATGCGATTTGAGGTATTTCAGATTTATGATTGCTTTCTTCTATTTATAATATAAATAATTTAGATTTTTCCCCTTTGCTTTGGTTGAGTAATTGGTGACACTTGAGTTATCAAACTCAGCTGTTAATTGAAAATTGGAATTTGCTAATTGATTTGGATTCCTCTAAAGCTAGTCTTTCCATAGGAGTTGACTAGGACTTGAGGAATCAAATTGATTAGTCCACTTGACTTTCCTTTATTTAGTAAGGATTAACTAAGTGGGAGCAATAAATAATTCTCATCACACCTGATAAAGATAACTATAATGGGATTTCCATTTCTCATACCTTGCCAAGAGTTTTCTTAACTATTAATTTATTTTTCTTGTCATTTAATTTACTTGTTCTTTAATTCAAAAACCCCCAAAAATACACTTTTTCTCATAACCAATAATAAATCATACCTCCCTGCAATTCCTTCAGAGACTACCCGAGGTTAAAATACTTCGGTTATAAATTTTATTGGATTTTGTTACTTGTGACAACCAAACTTTTGTACGAAAGGATTCTCTGTTGGTTTAGAAACTATACTTACAACGCGATTATTTTTATAAAATTCTTTACTAGCAAGAATCTAATCGTCAAGGATCGCTAAGAAGAATGAACTGCAAAAGCTTCACCCTCATTCAGAATGGATCCACACTAACCCTGGGGTTCAGATCTGGAGGAGCATTGGCAACCTCTCAATTGGCATTGATCACATACAACCTGCCATAGAAGAAATCATTCACAGTTGAAGAAGACAGTAAGACCAGAGTTAATCCAGAAGGACAAAGCATCTCCAAGCCTTAACCATCTTCTTATCATTGTAAACATATCAACCTAGTTAAGATCTCTTTATTTCCTTTTATGCGTTTAAGCAACATACCTACATCTCCTATTCGCCTGACTAAGATCTACAAGATAATCATAGCTTGCTTCAAACCACAATCCTTGTGGGATCGACCCTGACTCGCTCAGGTATTACTTGGATGACCCAGTGCACTTGCTGGTTCAGTTGTAAGATGTGTGGGAATTCGTGCACCATACTGAATTTTCGAATTTCTTTGAGTCTTTTTCTAAAAATTTTCAAAATTAGTGTCTTTTGTTTGAGTCTTGGTCAATCTTTAAGTTTGGTGTCTTCTTGTGTCTTTTCTTTAAAAATTTTCGAAATTAAAGTCTTTGGTTTTCAAAATTTTTAAGTTTGGTGTCCTTTGCATGTTTTTGTTTTCTTTGAATTCTTTGAATTTTGTTCTTGGTGTTCTTCTTGATCTTCAAAGTGTTCTTACTTTTCCTCTTGTTTTGATTTTAAAATTTTTAAGTTTAGTATCTCTTTGTGTTTTTCTTCTTAATATTTGCACACTAGGTATTCTTAGATCTAAATATTTTAAGTTTGGTATCTTTTTGTTGTTTTTCTCTTTATTCATTAAATTCAAAAATAAAAAAAAATATATATCTTTTCTTATCTTTAGTTGCAACTTTCGAAAATCTCATCATATTTTTTCAAATTTTAATTTCAAAATCATTATCTTATCTTTTCTTAGTTTTAAATTTCAAATTCAAATCTTTTCAAAATAAAATCTTTTTAAAAATCATATCTTTTTCAAATCTTTATCTTATCTTGTTTCAAATTCAAAATTCAAAAATCTTGTCTTATCTTAATTCAAATTCAAATTTTAAAATCCAATTTCAAAATTTAAAACTTCAAATTTCAAATTTCAAAATCAAATATTTTTCAAAAATCAAATTTCAAATCTTTTCAATTTCTTATCTTATCTTTTCGAAATTCAAATTTTAAATTCAAATCTTTTCTAATCTTCTATCTTATCTGGTTTTCAATCTTTTCCTAATTAGTTACTTGTTTCCTCTTTCTTCTTCTTCAAAACTTCTTAACTACTTCCTCTCTCTTCTATTTTCAAAAATTCTTCTTCTATTTCTCTCTTTTCTTTTTCGAAATTCATTAATTATTTTTAATTCTTTTTAATTAATTAACCTTAATTTTCAAATTTAATTAATAAACAAAATAAAAACAAAAATATTTTAATTTTTTTTCTTTTTTTTTACTTCTAATATTCGAATTCTTTTTCTCCTTCTTCTATCTTCATTCTTCTTTCTCTTCTTCTTCTTTACATCTCACTGGGAGTTCTCTGTCCTCTGGCATAGAAGCTTCCTTTCTTGTTGTATCTGTGGTTTCTTGTTTATGACTAGGAACAGGGATAAAGAACCTCTCTTTAATCTTGATCCTGAACTTGAAAGGACTTTAAGGAGGAGCTTACAACAAGTTAAAGCACAACACTCTGGAAGAAACCTCTCAGAAAATTTTGAACTAGAAGCAAACACATGGTAGCCAAACCGAATCATGAAGGAGAGGCAAGAAAGGTTCTTGGTGCTTACACCAAGCCTACCTCTGACTTCTATGGAAGTAGTATCTCAATACCTGCCATTGGAGTTAACAACTTTGAGCTGAAACCTCAACTGGTAACCTTAGTTTAATAGAACTGCCAGTACCATGGACTTCCACAAGAAGATCCAAGTAAATTCTTATCTGACTTCCTGCAGATATGTGACACAGTCAAGATCAATGGAGTGAGTCCTGAGGTCTATAAGCTCATGCTCTTTTCATTTGCTGTAAGAGACAGAGCTAGAATGTGGTTAAATTCTCAACCTAAAGAGAGTCTTGACACATGGGAGAAGGTGGTCATTGCATTCTTGACCAAGTTCTTTCCACCCCAAAAGTTTAGCAGACTCAGGGTGAAAGTTCAAACCTTCAGACAAAAAGAGGGTGAATTCCTCTATGAAGCTTGGGAGAGGTACAAACAACTTATCAGAAGATGTCCTCCCAACATGATCTCAGACTGGACCACATTGGATATCTTCTATGATGGCCTTTCTGAGATATACAAGATGTCACTGGATAACTCTGCTGGTGGATCACTCTACTGGAAGAAAATGCCGGAAGAGGCAAGAGAACTCATTGACATGGTTGTAAACAACCAGTTTATGTACACTTCTGAGAGAAACTCTGTGAATACTGGTGTAGCTCAGAAGAGAGGAGTTCTTGAAGTAGAAACTCTAAATGCCATATTGGCTCAAAACAAGATCTTGACCCAGCAGGTCAATATGATCTCTCAGCATTTGACTAGAATGCAAGCTGCAGCTGGCAGCACTCAAAAAGCTTCTTCTGAAGTAGAAGCTTATGATCCTGACTAACCCACCATGGAAGAGGTGAATTACATGGGAGAACCCTATGGAAATACCTACAATCCCTCATGGAGAAATCATCCTAACCTTTCATGGAAGGATCAACAGAAGCCTCAGCAAGGCTTCAACAATAATCAAGGTGGAAGGAACCAAAACAGGTTCAACAACAGACCACCATTCTCATCTTCTCAAGGGAATATGGAGACTCCTAAGCAGAGCATCTCTGACTTAGTGACTATAGTCTCCAACCTCTCTAAGACCACTCATAGTTTCATTACTGAAACAATATCCTCCATCAAAAATATGGAGATACAAGTTGGTCAGCTGAGCAAGAGGATCCCTGAGACTCCTCCTGACACTCTTCCTAGTAACACTGAGGTGAACCCAAGAGAAGAGTGCAAGGCCATCACCACAGAGACTGAGGCCGAATCTAAAAAGACTGGGATGGCGTTGAATGCCAGTGAAGTGCATCTCACTGGGCGTTCAATGCCCAAAATGGCTAAGAGCCCGGGGCTGAACGCCAGTGAGGAAGCCCTCACTGGGCGTTCAATGCCCAAATTGGCAGGGACTCTAGCGTTGAACGCTAGCAAGGACACCCTTGCTGGGTGTTCAACACCCAAAATGGTAAGGGAACTGGCGTTGAACGCTAGTAAAGGTATACATGATGGGCGTTCAATGCCAAAAGAACCATCAGAACTGGCCTTGAATGCCAGTGATGGTATACCTCCCAAATGTTCATTACCTATTGAAGCTATCCATATCCAAGAACTAAAAGAAGCCAAGGCTCATGTAGAGACCATAGAGGTTCCTTTGCATGCACTCTTACAGTGTATGAGTTCTGATGAATACTCATCCTCGGATGAGGATAAGGATACTAGGGAAGAGCAAGTTACTCAGTACCTAGGAGCTATCATGAAGTTGAATGCCAAGTTATTTGGCAGCAGAGGTTACCTCAGAAGCTTCCGGATCCCAGATGCTTCTTAATTCCTTGCACCATAGGTACCATGACCTTTGAGAAGGCTCTGTGTGACCTAGGGTCAAGGCTAAACTTCATGCCACTCTCTGTAATGGAGAAACTGAGAATCTGTGAGGTACAAGATGCAAACATCTCATTAGAGATGGCAGACAATACAATGAAAAGGCCATATGGCTTAGTAGAGGATGTCTTGGTAAAGGTTGAAGACCACTACATCCCTGCAAACTTCATAGTCTTGGATATTGGAGAGGATGAGGATGAATCTATCATCCTCAAAAGACCTTTCCTAGCCACTGCAAATGCCATGATTAATGTGGCAAAGGGAGAAATGGTCTTCCAAATAGAGGAAGACTACATCTTGTTCAAGATGCCTGAACCCAACTCCCTACCTAAAAGAGAGATAAATGTGCAACACTTAGTGTTCCATTTATCTCTTTCAATGCAGAGCTTTACTAAGCCCCCAAACATCAATTCTAAGTTTGGTGTTGGGCAGCCATTACCAAGAACTGAGAACAAAGGTACTAGGAAGAAAGCACCTAAAGACTGGAGGGACAAGAAAGTCCACACTGAAGGCCTCTCACCTGGCATAAGAGTTGTCTTCACCAAGAAACCAGTCATACCACATACAATGAGTCGTGTCCTATCTCTAGAGCATGTGGAGCTCATTCATGAGAAGACAGGTAGAAAGTTCACTGTAAGGGGAGAAATTCTGAGCCTATACTCACCTCCGTAAGGAGCTAACCGTAAAGCTAATGACGTTAAAGAAGCACTTGTTGGGAGGCAACCCAACCATAGTTATTGTTTATGTTTTTCTTTGAATTTATTTTCTTTAAGTTATTTCTTTAGGTTCGTGATCATATGCATCAGTCAAAACAGATATAGAAAGGTTCAGCAATGAAAATAGAACACTCTGGATAGAGTGTCTCCCTGGCGCTGAACGCCAGTGAGGGAGCACTAACTGGGTGTTCAACGCCCATAATGGCAGCCTTACTGGCGTTGAACGCCAGCTATAGGCATAATGCTGGGCGTTCAACTTCCATGCTGAGGGTCCCACAGCATCTTTACCTACCCCACTTCCTCACTCCTCTGTTCACACTTTCCCATAGACTCTTCCCTATAAACTCTAGCCCAATCAAATCAATATCACTTCCCCAAAACCATCATAAATCCCACCAACCCCCCACTCACTTCAAAATCAAATTTTCCTCCCATTTAACCCACCCATGACCGAACCCAACCCTAGCCCACTCATATAAATTCCCCTCTTACTAACCCTTCATACACACACCTTTCATAGACATCCATAGCCCCCTTGACCGAATTGCTTCCTCCCTCCTTCTCCTTCTATTTTCCTCTTCTTCTACTCCATTCTTCTCTTTTGTTTATTTTTGCTCGAGGACGAGCAAAGCTTTTAAGTTTGGTATGGGAAAAGCGTTACTTTTTGCTTTCCATTACCACTTATGGCACCTAAGATTGGAGAATTCTCTCGAAAGAAGAAAGGAAAGGCCGTAGCCACCACCTCCGAATTTTGGGAGATGGAGAGATTCATCACCAAAGTCCATCAAGACTACTTCTATGAAGTAGTGGCAGAGAAAAAAGTGATCCCTGAGGTCCCTTTTAGGCTCAAGAAGAATGAGTATCCGAAAATTCGAAGAGAGATCCGGAGAAGGGGTTGGGAAGTCCTAACCAATCCCATTCAAGAAGTTGTGATCTTAATGGTGCAAGAGTTCTATGCTAATGCATGGGTCATGAAAAACTATGACATTAGTGTGAACCCAAATCCCAAGAATTGGAGCACCATTATCCGAGGGAGAATCTTATATTTTAGCCCGGAAAGTGTGAGGTTGGCGTTCTACTTGCCTCTGATGCAAGGAGACCTATATCCTTACACTAGAAGAGCCAACTTTGATTAAAGACTGGATCAAGTGCTCTCAGACATCTGTGTGGAAGGAGCAAAGTAGAAAACGGATTCCCAAGGCAAGCCC
Organism: Arachis ipaensis; assembly: GCF_000816755.2. Classification (NCBI taxonomy): domain Eukaryota; kingdom Viridiplantae; phylum Streptophyta; class Magnoliopsida; order Fabales; family Fabaceae; genus Arachis; species Arachis ipaensis. Next base: position 31,245,285 of record NC_029789.2, read on the forward strand.
ACTCAACTAAAAAGGCTTGACCTCAAGCCTGTAGCTAGAGGATGGTTGGAATTCATCCAACGCTCTATCATTCCTACTAGCAATCAGTCAGAAGTGACCATTGACAGAACTATCATAATTCATTGCATCATGATTGGGAGTGAGGTGAAAGTACATGAAGTGATACCTCAAGAACTGTATAAAATTGCTGAAAAGCCTTCCACCAAAGCAAGATTGGCTTTTCCTCACCTCATATGTCACCTATGCAATTCAGTTGGAATTGTCATAGGAGGAGACATCTTTATTAATGAGGACAAGCACATCACTAAGAAGAGGATGGAACAAACTAGAGAGCATGCACATGAGCCTGTGCAACCACCTCAGCATGAGATCCCTCAGATGCCTCAAGGGATATATTTTCCTCCTCAAAGCTATTGGGATCAATGGCATACTTCTCTTGGAGAACTAAGCACTAACATAGAGCAATTAAGGATGGAGCATCAAGAGCACTCCACCACCCTCAATGAAATTAGAGAAGATCAAAGGGCTATGAGCGAAGAACAACAGAGACAAAGGTGTGACATTGAAGAGATCAAGCACTACATTGAATCCTCAAGGAGGAGCACTAGTCGCCACCATTAAGGTGGATTCGTTCTCTTAATCACCTTGCTTATTTTAATTTTTCTGTATGTTTTATTGTCTGTTCTCTTGTTCTTATTGCATGATCATTTCTATTTATATCTTAAAGTTATAAAATATTCCATATGTCTCTCAACTTACTTTAAAAGAAAATTTTATTTGAAAAGAGTTGAGAGATATATGAATTTCAAGTTTTATAATAAGAATAGTTCAATTATTTTGATGTGGTGACATTGCTTTTGTTTTCTGTATGTATGAATAAACAGTGCATGATTGAAATTGGAATTAAAAATGTTGGCTCTTGAAAGAATGAGGATAAAAGTGAAATATTATTGGTAATCTGAAAAATCCAAAAATTGATTCTTGAAGCAAGAAAAACTAGCAAAAAGAAAAAGAAAAAGTATGTTGCAATAAAAGAGAATATATATATTGCGAAAAGCAGAAATAGCCAAAAGCTCTTTAAACCAAAAGGAAAGAGCAAAAAGCCAATAACCCTTTAAACCAAAAGGCAAGGGTAAAATGATCTAAAGATCCTAAGAGTGGGCTTAAGAACTCTAGACACCTCTATCTGGGGATTCTAGCAAAGCTGAATCACAATCCTAAGGGGTTCACCCAGTTAAGTGTCTGTGGCATTTATGTATCCGGTGGTAATATTGGAAGATAAAGTGCTTAGGACCACGACCAAGATTCTAAAAAGTTGTGTTCAAGAATCTAAAAGAGCTAAACTAGGAGAGTTAATAATATCATCTGGATTCTAAGTTCCTAAAGATGCCAACACTTCTGAGTTTCAATGGATAGTGAGATGCCAAAACTATTCAGAAGCAAAAAGCTACTAACTCCCGCTCATCTAATTGAAACTGAGCTTCATTGGAAACTTTGACATTTATTGTTTCTTACTCTTCTTTTTATCCTACCTTGTTTTTAGTTGCTTGGGGACAAGCAACAGTTTAAGTTTCGTGTTTTGATGAGCGGATATTTTATACGCTTTTTGGCATTGTTTTCATATAGTTTTTAGCATCATTTATTTAAGTTTCATTAAGTTTTGATAAGTTTTAGTACAAAATTCACATTTTTGGATTCTACTTTGAGTTTTTGTGTTTTTATGCAATTTCAGGTATTTTCTGGCTGAAATTGAGGAGTTAGAGCAAAAGTCTGTTTCAGAGGTAGAGAAAGTGCTGCAGATGCTGTTTGGATCTGACCTCTTTACACTCGACAGAGCTTTTCTGGAGCTACAAAAATTCAAATAGAAATTTCTCAATGGCTATGGAAAGCTAACATTCAGGGCTTTCTAGAAATATATAATAGTTTATACTTTGCTTCAGAATAGAAGGCCCAAAACTGGCATTCAACGCCAGTAATCTACCCTAGTCCAGGCGTCCAGCGCCCACAAGGGAGTAGCCAGCGTTCAAACACCCAAGAAGGACCCTCTAGCAGGCGTTCAATGCCCAAGGAGTCTCCTACCTCGTGGATCTCATCAAAGCTCAGCCTAAACACTCACCAAGTGGGCTTCGGAAGTGGATTTTAGGACTAAAAGACTGTTTTACCCTTCTTATATAATCCTTAGTCATTAGTTTAATATTTCAGGGATATTTTACATGATCTTCAAGGACCTTTTGACACTTTACATGTTTATCATTGTATTCTCTATCAGTATGAGTTTCTAAACCTCCTAAATTGAGGGGATGAGCTTTGCTGAGTTTTATGGATTAATAAAGTACCACTGTTCTTTCTCAATTCCTATTTGATTCTCTATTCTAAGATGTATCTTCGTTCTTTATTCTAAGACCGCGTGCCTGACAACCACCCATGTTCTTCTTGGGTTCGTGTGAATATGTAACTGGAAAGCATTGAACCACTAGCTTCATTATACATCTCTTAGACAGCTAATCCACGACTTCGTTGGGGACTTCTCGAGACACTAGTACAGTCGAGGTATGAGGAGATTAGAGTCTTTGTGGTAGAGGTTAGAACCCAAAGGCGCAGCATTCTCTGATCCGAAAGATTCGACCTTGTCTGTGGCGTTTTGAGTAGGATCACTAAGGAGAATGAACTGCAGGAGGTTCACCCTCAATCAGAGTGGATCCACACTAACCCTGGGGTTCAGATCTGGAGGAGCATTGGCGACCTCTCAACCGGCGCTGATCACATACAGTCCGCCATAGAAGAAATCATTCACAGTTGAAGAAGACAGTAAGACCAGAGTTAATCCAGAAGGACAAAACATCTCCAAGCCTTAACCATCTTCTTATCATTGCAAACATATCAACGTAGTTAAGATCTCTTTATTTTCTTTTATGCGTTTAAGCAACATACCTACATCTCCTATTCGTCTGACTAAAATCTACAAGATAACCATAGCTTGCTTCAGACTACAATCCTCATGGGATCGACCCTGACTCGCTCAGGTATTACTTGGACGACCCAGTGCACTTACTAGTTTAATTGTACGAAGTGTGGAAATTCGTACACTACACTGTCATTCAGACTGGTAATTAAGTATCAAATTGCAACTGTTTATTTAGTAATCAACTTCCTTGTTTTTGTCTAGGATTAGGATATTAGTACTTCGTGTTTTGTGGACATTATACGAAACAAAGTCAATAGTATACTCAAATTGCAAAAGTTTTTTGCATACCTGAAATGGAGCGAAATAGAAAAGTTGTACATAAGTTTGATTCAGGTAAATCAAAATACATGTATATACTTTTGGTAAGATTTCAGTTATTTCTTATTTAGAAGGTTGAACCAAATACTTTAGTTTTCACCACCTAATTTGGGATCTATTCTTGTGTATAGTGATTTTTAGATAATAAAACGAAGTACACTTGGTTAATGAAAATTCAGTATATCCTCTATGCTATTTATCCTTTAATTTTGAAACCCTTTTCAATATGTCTTGCAAAACTTTATAGAATACCTACTCCTCCTTGCCTATTGTTGCTTTGACTTTATTAGTTTTTGTTTAGTTTCACCAAACTCAGAGGAAACTTTAATTGTCTCCTATCAGAATTTTTTGGGTTTGAATAAATTTATAATAATAATAATCACGCTTGTTACATTGCATTTGGTGGTGTTGGAATTTACTTAGTTTCGAAGTATAGTTGTCAATAAAATAATAAATTTGTTGTTTTTAATTAGCCATCTTTGTACCATCTTTCTTTTATTCTATATATTTTTTATTTTGAGAAATTAATATATGATGATTCTTCTTTTAACAGAATGTTCTATTGTAGTTCTTCTTTTAAGAGTTTGTATAATTGTTACAACAAAATATAAGTGGTAATATAACTTTTAGAATTAAGTATGTTTTTGGTCTCTAAGGTATAGGTCGAAAGTTTTTTTTTTGTCTCTAACCTTTTTTTACATACAAAATCGTCCCTAAGATTTAACATGATTTAAAAATCGTCCTTTTTACTTAAATTTTAAATTTGTTACCAAATTATCCCTAATAAAAAAATTATAAAATAAAAAAAAAGAGAAAGAGAATGGACAAGAGGGAGAAAGAGAATCACAGGAAAGAGAAGAAGACGAAGGGAGACGGGAAGAAGAGGGAAAACAAAGGAAGAGGGAAAAGGGGGGAGGGGGACGGTGCCGGCGAGGCTTGGTTCGCCTTCAAGAATCAGAACCAGAGGGAGAGAGAGCTCGCGAAGGAGAGAGGAGAAACGAGCCAGTGATGCACTAGAGAGAGGAGGAAGAAGGAGGTGCTGTCTTGCGTCTTGCCGCTGTTGAGGAGCTCGCGAAGAGAGAGAGAGCCTCGTCGCCATCGCGCTTTGCCACTGTCGCCGCTGCATCGCGTCCTCACCGCTAGTCCTTACCGCCGCTCTTCGCCACTGGTCCTCCCTAGGGTTCCGATTATGCTTCTGATTTGTTGATTTTGTTAATTACATTATTGATTCTTCTGCTTCTATTTCTTTTGTTAATTACATTGTTGATTTGTTAGTTTTGTTAATCACATTATTTCTTATTCTGATTCCATTGATGTTGTTGACTCTGATTCCATTCTGATTCTATTGTTCTTCTGCTTCTGCTTCTGATTCTGGTTTTGATTTCATTGTTGTTGTGCTTCTAATTCTAATTCTGTTTCTTTGATTTCATTGTTGTTGCGCTTCTGATTACATTGTTCTTCTGATTTCTTGTGTTTTGATTCTTTGATATTTGATCTACAGATTTATTTTTCACTTCTGTTTCTGTTTTTACTTCTGATTCTATTTTTATTTTATTATATTAGTTCTGCTTCTGATTTCATTGTTGTTGCTGTTGATACTATAATGAAGAAGAAGAAGAAAAAGAAGAATAGAAACAGAGTTATTTTGATGAAGAAGGAGAAGGGTATTTTGGTCCAAAAAAATAATTTTAAAACTAAATTAAACCTTAAGGACGATTTTGTATGCAATAAAGATGGGGGATGGAAAAAATTTTCGGCCTATATCTTAGAGACCAAAATCGTACTTAACCCTATTTTTTATTAAATATAGGATGCGTATAAGATATAAAAAAAAACATACAGTCATCCAAATACTTATAAGCTCCCAAAATAGCCACCAAACAGAGATCTTGGAGCTAGTTATAGATTATAAAATCATGGCGAAAAACTGAAAAAGAGGGGAAACAACAAGTAAAACAACAGAAGGAAGTTTCAAAGAGTGTTGATCATATCTGGAGTATGAAGTTTGATTTGGAGTGTATTTGATTATAACATGAGTTTGAACTTTGATTTGCATTGTCAAATTTGATTATTACCTTTGGCGTGCTTGATTATAACCAGATTTTGTAATATGAATTGGAGCCTATTCGATTATAATCTTCTTATAGCATGAGTTTAAACTTTGATTTACATTTTTCGAGTTTGATTATTACTTTACGTGTGTTTGATTCTAACCAGATTTATAATATGAATTGGAGCCTGCTGATTATAATATGATTATATCATAAGGTTGAAGTTTGATTTGGATTCTTGAAATTGATTATTATTTTAAGTGTGTTTGATTATAATTGAATTTTGTAATATAATTTAAAACATATTTGATTATGATCTGATTATAGCATTATGGTAAATAAATTTTTTTTATATATCTAAAATTTCAAAAATTAAATATCTACAATTTTGTATATGTTTTCTGACAAAAATTTCTTTAAGAGAGATGAGGTAAATGGCAAATCAAAGACAATAGCACCAATCTAAGAATACATAAATCATTACAAAACTCACAATAAGCTTTAAAATATATCACTAATGATACTCTCTCGTTTAGGGAGGGAGCTAGACTAATTATTTAAAGAGCTATGTTTAATGATTTACTAAAAATATTTTATATTATCATTTCTAATGATAAAATTAGAAAAAAAAAAACTAAATATGTAATCTCAATCAAATATTTATACGAAGATATACATATATGTATTTAATATCTAATTAAATAAAAGACATATTACTAACCTTATTTTTATTGAGATGTATATGCAATATTCATTTATTACACAATTTTTTCTTACAAAATAATAAAATAATCTTATAAGTAAATAAGAATACATATATTATGAATAAAGTAAGACAATAATATAAGAAAGAGAGTAAAAATAGAATTTCTTTTGTGAAAGAAGAGTTGGAGACCACTTGTTAAACTAGAATTTTTTTTAATATGCCAAAAAAAAAAAGAATCAAAGAGTAGAAGATAAAAAAAATTAAAAAAAAATAAAGAAAGAGAAGAATAAAAAATATTGTGATTGCTACAAAAATAAAAGTGAAGAATTCTTTGAGTGGACAAAG
>NC_029789.2:31251702-31279793 GCF_000816755.2 Arachis ipaensis
GGTAATAAAAAAAAGGGACGATTTCTGTAAAACTCTTTTTTAACAAAAATTAAAATTTTGGGGGGGTCACTGCCCCTTTAATCCTTAGAGCCTCTGCCCATGCCCTTATTACTCCACAAACGTAATTCGTTTTCAACGTAGTGTCTGCATATATTTACTCCTCCAAATCAGACCAAAGTCCCCACTTCGCTACACCTATTTGGATAGCAGCAACTATCTCGCCTCGTGCTACCTCTTTTCCTATATATGAATTCTCCATAAATTACAATACATGATAGAATGCATCACCTTCTCTGATTTGAAGTCTTCATTGTTAAATATTAAGTTGCTTATAACCTTTCAAACACACCATATGACAACCAAAAAGTAGTCAATATAATCGACAACCAAACAAACAAGCCTGAAGATGATGAGCATGAATGCAATTTGAAATTAAAGAAATGACTGTCGATTTATATAAAAAATAAACTTCCCTCTCTCTTTTTCAAATATATAAAAGTTTTACAAAATAGAAGCACATAGCATAGCATAATACAGCACAAAATCATAGAATTATCCCCCATTTGATTTGGTAGAAAAGAAATTAGCTCTCGCTAATCACTATCACTATGCTCAAACTAAAAATTAATTGATGCGCACATAAAATTAGCATTAAACAATAAATAACAAGGAAATTAAAATACACAACATAATTATTATATGGTTTAATTACTCTCTAGGTCCTTATAATTTCACCGAATTTTCAATTAGATCCTTATACTTTTTTTCTTTTCAATTGGATCTCTATATATTTTTTTTTTCAATTTAGTCCTTGTTAACGTTAAACATAAAAAAAATGTTAGTGAATTGTAAAATTACTTGTATATCCTTAGGGACCCAATTGAAAAGAAAAAAAAGTATAGGGATCTAATTGAAAATTCGATAAAATTACAAATATTCAATAAAAGATATTCCTATAATCCATATTCAATGATTCTACGATATGAAAGATATTTCTATAATCTTTTTATTTTGTTACTATCATTTTTTTACTTATTTATATACAAATTGTGCTAAAAATACCTTTTTTTTTACTTTCAAAATACCTTATCTTAAGAACATACAGAAAAAAAAGAATGGATAAAATGAAACAAAAATAGTAGTATACAATTCAGTTTCCATCATTCAAGTATTTATTATAATCATGTAACATTTTATATTTATGTGGATTTATGGAATATAATTTGTCTTTATCATATCATGGTACACCATAAAAAATTACAAGGCTATGTAATTTGTGTTATTGAAATTTGAAATCTAAAAACGAAAATCATAGAAAATATAATTTCAGTATTATACAGATAATCTAGAAATCAGTTCTTGTATTACAGTCTCCCACAACCAACATAGGGATCAACAATAAAAAACATACTTGAGTTTATTAGGTGTTTCAATAAGATAGTCTTTTTCACCAAAAGTTTCAATCAAAGTATGGTAGCCTGTTAGGAAATTATTTTAATTTCCTAATTTGTTTGTGGGCAATACATATATTAATTATAATCACAAATTATGCTATTTCAAATTAAATGACTTATATAATGGTGGTCTCATTTATTGTTATAAATCCTAAATTGAATAAGTCATTATTACTTTTGATTTGGAATTAAATGAGAATAAAACCGGATATTATCTTTTGTTCCTTAGATAATTATCTTTTGGATTTTAGATATATTATCTTTTGGACTTTAGATACTATTTTTATTTGGGTTTTAGGGTTTAATGGGTGCCATGCTCAAATATAAATAGTGCCTTCAGGGTTTCGGTCCGCAATATACCAAAGCCACCTTTGTCGCTCTTTCTCACAATTCAGCCGCCTAGGGATATAGAAGGCTTTGGTTGAGGAAGATCGAAAGAACCACAAGATCCAAATCTTTCCATCAATTTCTGACTCTTATGAGTAAAGGTACGCTTTCGCATTATGTCATATTTTGGTGATTCAATATGAATGATCTGAGTTATTAAAATTAATTTATTCTAACAAATGGTATCAAAGTCATCCATAATTTGATCATCAAAAATACCTCATTTTTTTTGGATAAAATATATATATATATATATATATATATATATATATATATATATATNGTTATATATTTACATTACATATAAAAATGCGGCACGTTTGTTTTCATAAAGTGCATTGTGCGTCATATATGTATGTATAGACGTACTAATATGTATGTATGTTGATGGACATTATCATTGTTTGGTTATACAGTAAAGGTATATTTATATGAGGAGTTCTTTGCTGACCAAGATAATGATGTCTAAAGGTGGCTAAAGATTGATCCACAAATTAAAAGTTGACATGTGAAATGATTGAATATAGTGAAAAATATTTTAAGAATATGCTTTTGTGAATTACATTAAAAATGAAAAAAACTAAGTTATAAAAAAATATAAATATATAGAAGAAAAAAAAGATAAAAAAAAGTTGTGAAGTTAATAAAAATGGGATTTATTTAAATAAATTAAATAAATATTTTATTTATTGGAATAAATAATTATAAAAATTATTACAAAAATACGTCTCCCAATCTTATCTCGTTTATTTACACCGTAAAACGATATAATTATGAATATATTTCGTTTATACTGTAAACGATATATATGAGATTTAAAAAAATATACATATTTTATTTACCGTGTAAACAAGATATATTTAAAATGATCCGTTTACCGTGTAAACAAGATATGTGTATTTGTAAATATAAAAATATAATTTTTGAAAATAATAAAAAATATTAACAATTTAAATTAGACCAAACTCTTAAAATGAAACGTTTCAAATAATAGAGAAAATAAGCGGTTTCAAATAATAGAGAAGATGAACAATTTCAAAATAACAAAGAAGATAGACGGTTTTAACTAACTAATTAATTAATGGGCGACTGGACCTATCACGTAATTTTAAATTGCCCTTTTAAAATCAACACATTATTTTCCTAGAAACCAAGGTTTTAACTAACTAATTAATTAATGGGCAATTGGACCTATCACGTAATTTTAAATTGCCCTTTTAAAATCAACACATTATTTTCCTAGAAACCAAGGTTTTAACTAACTAATTAATTAATGGGCAATTGGACCTATCACGTAATTTTAAATTGTCCATTTAAAATTAACACATTATTTTCTTAGAAACCAACCCGACGGTTTTAACTAACTAATTAATTAATGGGCGACTGGACCTATCACGTAATTTTAAATTGCCCATTTAAAATCAACACATTATTTTCCTAGAAACCAAGGTTTTAACTAACTAATTAATTAATGGGCGACTGGACCTATCACGTAATTTTAAATTGCCCATTTAAAATCAACACATTATTTTCCTAGAAACCAAAGTTTTAACTAACTAATTAATTAATGGGCAATTGGACCTATCACGTAATTTTAAATTGTCCATTTAAAATCAACACATTATTTTCTTAGAAACCAACCCATTTAATTATCTTCTTTGTTATTTTGAAACTGTTCATCTTCTCTATTATTTGAAACCGCCTATTTTTCCTATTATTTGAAACGTTTTATGTTTAAGAGTTTGGTCTAATTTAAATTATTAATATTTTTTATAATTTTCAAAAATTATATTTTTATATTTACAAATACACACATCTCGTTTACATTGTAAACGAGATAATTATGAATGTATCTTGTTTATACTGTAAACGAGATACGTGTATTTTTTCAAATTCCATATATCTAATTTACCGTGTAAACAAAATATATTCATAATTATATCGTTTACCATGTATGAATTTAGTTATAATCATATTTTTTTAAAGTCCGAAAAGATGCCATTAAGATTTAAATCTTTTTGTGATTTAAATATTTTTTTAATTGTTATATAAGAAAATTAGTAATAAATTGGATTGTTATATCCACCCATTTTATAAAGATTTGATTTTGAAATAAATTGATTGAACATTATGCTGCCAAAGTAGCTTCTTTTGTGAAAATTAATTATTCAAAACATAAGGAATATGGTGATATATAATTCATGCGAATATTGGTCAGTCCAAAGGAAGATCTATATTTGGTCGAATTATATACATATATTGATAGTAAATACATGTTTGGATAACTGATTAAGAATAAAGTAATACTTATTATTTATGCGAACAATAATCGACCCAAAGGAAGTTATTGTTTGGCCAAATAATAAGCATTGCACACTTTTGTTTATTTTCTATTAATTATGCGGTCAATAATCGGTCCAAAGGAAGGTTATTGTTTGGCCAATTAATAGAAAATATATGCGGTAATAAATAGGTTGCGAAATTTAAGTTTCTATGTGCGCATTAAGTCGGTCCAAAGAAAGGCTTAATGTGTGACAGGAATTTTGACAATATTTGATTACTGCAATGAGAGTATCACTTACAGTTAATTTTTCTATCCAAAGATTGAAAATTAATGTTGTTCTAGATATCTCAATATAGATTTTTTCCATTATTTAACTAATATTTACTGCATGTTCTTTTTGTTCTAATCCAGAAACTATGGCTTTAGCTACCAATGTTTCTGCACAAACTAGCAGTATTCTTATGTTGAATGGTTCAAACTTTAAAGTTTGGAAAAATACCGTGGAGATTGTCCTCGGTTGTATGGATCTAGATATCGCTCTTCGAGAGGAGAAACCCACTTCCACTCTGGAAAACCTCAATGAGGTTAAAATAGAGAAGTGGGAGAGATCCAATCGAATGAGCATTATGATCATGAAACGCTCAATTCTTGAGGCGTTTTGGGGCTCAATTACTGAGGATAAAGATGCCAAACAGTTCCTAAAGGATGTTGAAAAATTCTTTACTAAGAATGAAAAGGCGGAGGCAAGTAGTCTTTTAAGCAAACTTGTCTCCATGAGGTATAAAGGTAAATGGAACATAAGGGAGTACATTATGGAAATGTCTCATCTTGCTTCAAAATTGAAAGCACTAAAGTTAGAGTTGTCTGAAGATTTACTCGTGCATTTCATTTTGATTTCCCTTTCTGCACACTTTGGGCAATTCAAAGTGAGTTATAACACTCTGAAGGACACTTGGTCCTTAAATGAGCTTATATCTCACTGTGTGCAAGAAGAAGAGAGGCTACAGCAAGATAAGACTAAAAGTGCTCACATGGCTTCTTTTCTCAGTATAAAATAAAGCGTAGTACCAATGCGGATGTGCCTTCTCAGCAGAAAAAGGCTAAGAAACATGATCAAGTTTCAACTTATTTCTTCTGAAAGAAGGTAGGACACATGAAGAAGGATTGTACCAAATATGCCACCTGGCGTGTACAAAAGGATATAATTCTTACTTCCGTTTGTTCTGAGGCTAGTTTAAGTTATGCACCTGTTGATACTTGGAAGGTAGATTTTGCTACTACTACTCATGTAAGTGTTACTACGCAGGGTTGCCTGTGGAGCTGACCGCCAAGTGATGTTAACAGATACATCTATATGGCAGACGGCAATATAGTTGTAGTCGAAACTATAGGAACTTTTAGATTACGTTCCACGAGTGGATTTTATTTGGATTTATTAGAGACATTTTATGTACCGTCATTTAGACGGAATTTGGTTTCTGTTTCTCGTTTGGACAAATCAGGTTATTTTTGTTCGTTTGAAGACAATAAAGTTAGTCTCTTCTATAATTCAAATAATATTTGCTCTTATCATTTGGTGGATAATCTATATAGACTTGACTTAAATTCCTATAATAATGAAATATTGCAAACGGGTACAAAACGAAAACTAAATGAGAATTCGACATCATTATGGCACAAACGCCTAGGTCACATCTCTAAACAAAGAATTCAGAGGCTCGTGTCGGATGGAATTCTTGGACCCCTAAATTTGGCAGACTTTGAAGTCTGCATTGAGTGCATAAAGGGGAAAAGGACAAACGAAAGGAAATTAGGTGCTGAGAGAGCTAAAGATGTCTTAGAACTGATACATACCGATATATGTGGCCCATTCCCTACTGTCTCTTGGAATGGAAACGGTACTTTATTATGTTCATAGATGATTACTCTCGTTACAGGTATCTATATTTAATTCATGAAAAGTCCCAAGCCTTGGATGTTTTTAAGTCTTTCAAAGCTGAAGTTGAACTTCAACTTGGAAAGAAAATTAAAGCTGTCAAATCTGATCGTGGTGGTGAATACTACGGAAGATATGATGGTTTAGGTGAGCAATGTCTTGGGCCTTTTGCTTTTTTTTCTAGAGGAGTGTGGTATTGTTCCGCAATACACCATGCCAGGCAAACCTAGCATGAATGATATTGCAGAGCGAAGGAACCAAACTCTTAAAGACATGGTGAGAAGTATGATTAGTCATTCTTCCTTGCCTGAATCACTATGGGGAGAAGCCTTAAAGACCGCAGTGTACATCCTTAATAGGGTGCCAAGCAAAGCAGTTAACAAAACTCCATATGAAATTTGGACTAGGAAAAGGCCCAGTATAAAGCATTTCCATATTTGGGGATGTCCAGTTGAGGCGCGACCTTATAGTCCGCATGAAAAAAAATTGACTTAAGGACAATTAGTTGCTACTTTGTTGGTTACGTTGAACGTTCACGGGGGTACAAGTTTTACAATCCTGCATCAAGGTCTATTTTTGAGACGGGAAATGCGAGATTTCTTGAGGATGTTGAGTTTGGGGAGGAAGGAAATATTAGGAATGTAGCTTTTGATGAGGATTCTATAACTGACAATGATCAGGTCTTTGTGCCTATTATTGTTCAAGATACAGTTATAGTATAAGAGCACAATGAGAATCCAACTGTAAATCCAGTTGCAGTACAAGAGAACAATGAGAATATTATTGTTGCTCAAGATGCTGCTACAGTACAGGAAAATAATGAGAATCCTCCTCAATCCCAATCCATATAGCAAGCTCAACAACCTCAAGAAGTGTCATTAAGGAGATCCAACAGAGAAAGGAGAAAATCCATCTATGGTCTCAAACAAGCTTCCCGTCAATGGTATCACAAGTTTAATCAAGTCATTATCTCATATGGTTTTGAGGTAAATATTATAGATGAGTGTGTATACCGCAAGTTCAGTGGGAGTAAATACATCTTTTTGGTCTTATCTGTTGATGACATTCTACTTGCCAGTAACGATATAGGCTTGTCGCATGAAACTAAGAAATTTCTATCGAACAAATTTGAAATGAAAATTCTTGGTGATGTCTCTTTTGTATTAGGAATCGAGATACTAAGAGATCGCTCTCAAAGTATTCTTGGATTATCACAAAAGGACTATATCGAAAAGATTTTAAGTAGATATGGCATGGAAAGATGTAGACCAATGAACACATCCATAACTAAAGGAGACAAGTTTATTCTCAAACAATGTCCTAAAAATGATCTTGAGAGGACAGCAATGCATGATAGACCTTATGCATCAGCACTAGGGAGCTTAATGTAAACTCAAGTCTACATACGTCCCGATATATCATTTATAGTGGAGTGTTGGGTAAATACTTGAGCAATCCGGGCATGAATAATTGGATAGCTGTTAAATGCGTAATGCGTTATCTAAAGAGAACAAAGGATTACATGCTTACTTATCGAAGATCAGAAAATTTGGAGATCATTAGGTACTCTGATTCCGATTTTATGGCATATGGTTGCGAAACTTTGTCACTGAGCTTCGTATAGTAGATGACATTGAAAGGTCATTAAAGATATTTTGTGACAATAAGTCAGTAGTACTATACTCCAATAACAATAAGAGCTTGACAAAATTGAAGCATACAGACATCAAGTTCTTAGTTGTCAAAGAGAAAGTTTAAGAAAAATAGATTTCCATAGAACATATAGGAACAGAGTACATGCTAGCAGACCCATTAACTAAGGGATTGATCCCTAAAGTCTTTTACAAGCACACTGTTCGGATGGGTGTCAATATTTGTGATGCCTTGTTTTAGTGGGAGTTTATTTTTTATACTATATATTCTACGATAGATATTGAGTTATATTTTCTGCAGAATTAAGTTGATGGTTTATTTCATGTTATGTGAAATGTTCATTTTGAAATATTTGTATTATGTTTGATCTCAATAAAGTTTTAAAGTTGGACCAGCTGAAAATAGACATGCATGAGATCACTTGGCATGTAATTTCCATATTACTCATCCAAATTTGATCTATGTCGTTAAGTATGTTAGGATGGTGATTGTCGTGGTTTAGTCACGACATTAATGTGATAAAAGCTGCGGTAGTTCCATATCTAATGTATGAGACGGACCAGATTGTTAAAGTAATGAGAGAAATAGCATTCAAATGCGCGCATAAGGTTTATAAGATGTGATTATGTCAAGAAAGAATATATGTATAGCCCAAGTGGGAGATTGTTAGGAAATTATTTTAATTTTCTAATTTGTTTATGGGCAATACATATATTAATTATAATCACAAATTATGATATTTCAAATTAAATGACTTATATAATGGTGGTCTCATTTATTGTTATAAATGCTAAATTGAATAACTCATTATTACTTTTGATTTGGAATTAAATGAGAATAAAACCGGATATTATCTTTTGTTCCTTAGATAATTATCTTTTGGATTTTAGATATATTATCTTTTGGACTTTAGATACTATTTTATTTGGGCTTTAGGGTTTAATGGGTGCCATGCTCAAATATAAATAGTGCCTTCAGGGTTTCGGTCCCCAATATACCAAAGCTGCCTTTGTCGCTCTTTTCCTATCAGAAGAGTCACAATTCAGCCACCTAGGGATACAGAAGGCTTTGGTTGAGGAAGATCGAAAGAACCACAAGATCCAAATCCTTCCATCAATTTCTGACTCTTATGAGTAAAGGTACGTGATGCGTGAGCGTCTTTCCTATCTTTTCCTAGTAAATTTGTATTTAAATTGTTGAGTTTAATCAAGAATTAATTATCTTTTATCCACTTTGGATGCTACTTTGAGTCTTGTGAAATTCTGTTTAATTTAGGTAGCATTCGGCTGGATTTGATGGAGTTTCCGTAGAAAAAGAGAAGAAGGCGAATGATGCTGTCAACCCTAACCTCTCTGCACTCAAACCTGAATATCTGGAGCTAAAGAGGTCCAATAGACGTGATTCTAGTGGTGTTGGAAAGCTAACTTTCAGATCTTTCCAACGATATATAATAGTCTATACTTCTTCTCCACCAAGTCAGCAAAGGTGGCGCCTAACTTGAGGTTTCTTAAGTTAGGCGCAAAGACAAGCCATCCACATCAATCCAGCGCAGCCAAGGCTGCGCCTAACTTGAGATAATTCAAGTTAGGTGCAAGGATGAAGAAAAAGTGCAAAAGGAGTCTGCCTAGGCTGTGCCTAACTTGAGAATTCTCAACTTAGGCGCAAGACACCAACAAGCACGCATAAGGAGCAACTCACACTCCAAGTAAGGCGCATGAATCCTTGAGTTAGGTGCAACATCAACCACTCAAACTCCAATCCATGCGGGCAGGACCAAGTAAGGCATGGACAACCCCAAGTTAGGCACATGATCTCCCAAATCAAGTGGTCCCAGCGTCCAAAATAAGGCTGTTCGAAGATTTTATTTTAATTCTGATTAAGCTTTAATTTTATTTTAAAAATAGAAAAAGATATTATTTAGTTTTAGAAATTATAATTTACATTAATTAGGATTAGATATAAAAGGGAAAAGAATCAGCCCTTTGGGGTCTTCTCTTCTCTTACACCTCATTCTGCAATTTACAGTTTTTCAGAATCCTTATTTTCTCTCTGAACCATGAGCAACTAAACCTCCATTGTTAAGGTTAGGAGCTCTGTCTATTGTATGGATTAATACTATTATTTTTCTATTTTAATTTATGTACTGATTCATAATTCAAAAATTGGTTTCGTTCTTTATTTTATGAATTTGGGTGGAACGGAAGTATGACCCTTGTTCTAATTGAGTTCTTGTATAACTTGGAAAAGCTCTTTACTTGAACAACAGCTTGAAAACAATTTCTCCTAAACTTCTAATTATCTGGACTTAACGGGATACGTGACATATAATTCTCTTATATTTGGGTAATTAGAGTTTTTGTGGCACATAAACTAGAATTGAACTTCATCCTCTAATTGGAATTAAGTGACCAAGGAATTGACGGTTGATGAAAGTTAGAGTAGACTAAGAAGGTCTAAGGAATTAGGGCTTAGTCATATATAGTTTGCCATGAATTGAATCTTGCATGATTAAAATAGTTAGTAAGAAAAGTCAATCCAGAAAATAGACATCTCTGAAGCCTTAACTGTCTCTCCATATATTATTCTCATCAATTTACTGCTTGTCATTTTAATTTCTGAATTACTGTTTAATGCTCTTTGAATATTTAAACACTCTTTTCTGTTTGTCTAACTAAGCCTATCAAACACTATTGTTGCTTGATCCATCAATCCTCGTGAGATCGACCCTCACTCACCTGAGGTATTACTTGGTACGACCCGGTGCACTTTTTACTGTTTGCTTTATTAATTTTCTGAATTTACTGTTTCATGCTTCTGAGTTCTCAAACATCATTTTCTATTAGTCTAACTAAGCTAATCACTTAACCATTGTTACTTGATCCATCAATCCTCATGGGATCGACCCTCACTCACCTGAGGTATTACTTGATACGACTCGGTGTACGTGCCGGTTAGTTTGTGGTTAGAAAATCCGCACCAGTACGCTTCCGCATTATGTCATATTTTGGTGATTCAATATGGATGATCTGGGTTATTAAAATTAATTTATTCTAACATAGCCTGCTTTCGAAACAAAGAAAGTCGGAGCAGGATCATCTTTGTGAGGTCTATTCATCTCTTTGGGAATTTTTCAGTCACCACCATATACCCCTCCATTGTTGAAAACAATGGTAACTGCTACTGAACTAATGTCTAAATTGAAAAAAAGATAAGACATAAGACAATACATATTTTTTCAAGTATCGACAAAAGATAAAACATATAAGGCAACAATCCGGAATTTTTACTCCACATTCCTGCATTAAACCATTACAAACATCATCAATAGTCACAGACTCGTTCATAATTTAGTTTCCAAAAGAAGGGACTCTTGCAAACAATCCCACAAATTCAGGACAACAAGATTTGTTTATAATTTACCTTTACCACTACTCAATACTCATTACTCACTAGTAACTAGTAAAAAAAGTCTCTTAGAACTTGGGATTTTATGTTGGCGCATAGTAATTATACTAGCTTATGTAATCCTCTCTATCACAGAACTACTAGCTATGGACAGAGAAACATAAAAGAGCTCATGGAAGATCCTAGTTCAAAACAATGGCAGTAAAAATTTCATGTATATACTAAAATAAGAACCATTCCATTATATGATTATCAAAATATAACTAAAGATAAGGGAATCAATCCACGTAACATAACGGAAGGGCAATTAAATAGATAAATATAAGCATGGGTTCATCAGTATCTACCTTAACTTCAATGGCACTAAATGCGAATCCAAAATCCCATTCAACTGCAACAACAAGTCAATAGGGACAAGCCAACACAGCCCTACCTACATCCATGATCTTTGCACCCTCAAATACTATTACCAGAGCCAGCTTCTGACTCCAAGAATTGTATTCCTATGATCCTCATTGGCATCAAGAAATTTAATGGCAGAACATCCTTAGTCCTTCAAGCTTATAATTGATGAAAAAAATCCATAAAAATGTCTTGGAAATACAGTGGTAAACTGACAAGTAAACTAAATTACATTCTGAGAATTAGCATCACTTTCTTCACTGCTACCTTCACTTGATATAAGTTCATAATCTGACCTCAATGAATTTAACAATGACATTCAGGTTAAATTTAGCATCTTTTAGAGGTGACAACGCTTCTAAAATTATTGGATTGTACTTGGAGAGAAGAAAAACAAAAGCAACTAAGTCTCAGAACAATTCAAAAGTAAAAAATTACCTTTTTTATTTTGTTGAGGCATACAACAGTTTTAACTAGAATTACAATCGTAATCCACATCATTTAATTGAAATAATCCATATAAAATTAGTGACATCAATTCGTATACCGCAGAGGATTCTTAGCATTTTCGTCATTTTGAGAGGAATCACCCACAGCAACAGAAGGATCAGGTTGATGAATCATAGTCGTGACATGATAGCATCTTCCCCAAAAACAACAATGGCAGCAGTAACTGGGTAGCAGCAGTAGGGGCTGCAGCCTTATTCTAGGAATCCTAGATTTTTCTTTGGATCCTTGAGTGCCATTGCTAACCTCAAATTTCGCCACTTATCCTGAATTACCACAAAAGAACAAAAATTAAAAATTCTAAAGCCTTAACTCAGTTTTCTCACACTCAAATTTTACCATTTATCCAGAAAATGGAATACATGAAGGGGAATTAGGCACATTGCGGTGAAATTTAAAACTCTAAATTGAGATAAGATACAAAATTAAAAAGGCTAATTAGGAGAATTTTGCACCTTGAGGTCGACATTGGAACGTGAAGTGAGAAATGATGTGAATTGGGGATCTTTAAAAATCTGCTTCTGATTACCCATTTTCGATTTCTTTCTTTTTTCTTTCTTGAATTCTTCAACCTAATGAATTCAGTTTAAGAGAAATTGAAGAGCTTCCTCCAAAGTTGTGGAGGTAACTGATGGAGGGCGGAAGTCAACCAATTAAGAATTCAATATAGAAATAGCGTTGTGAGTATAGTTCTTAACCAGCTAAAATCTGCTCATCAATTTAGAAAGGTTGTCACAAATTTAGAATAAAAATACTGGGAGTATGAATCCCAGGTCGTCTCCTAACGAGTTGACAAAAGGGTGCTATCTTATTAATCAGGAGTTTTTCGAGAGATTTTGAGAGTTGAATAACAAGAAATAAATAATTGTAAATTAACGTAATGAAAATTAAAAGAGATTTATATATTCTAATTAAAAAGCCTTGACTGGGGGAATGATTAATTGGAAGTTCTATCCTTATTGGAATTCTCTCAAGTGTAGTATAAAGAGGTTGTTATTTTCACTTAGTTAACCCTTACTAAATAAAGGAAAGTCAAGTGATTAAGCTAACTCTTATTCGCAAATCATAGTCCTCTCCCTTGGGAAGGTCTAGCGTTAGTAAATAGAGAATTAGCTAACAACTTCCAATTTAACTAATCACTTGAGCATTCCAACTCAAGTGTCTCCTTTTAATCAACCCTCATGTCAAGTTGGGAATCTACTCCATTGACATGAAAATTAATTGCATAGAATTAAATAGGGAATAAAAGGAAGACATGATAGACAATAACTACAATTTAATTGAAAGTGGAAGTAATCCTTTGCATTAATAAATTCTAAAAATAATCCAATTGTAACTCTAAACAAGAATTAAGAATATGGAAGAGTAAGGGAATAAGAAAACAAACTAGAACAATAACTTCAACGGAGATAATGACTCTTCAATATCCAAAGAAAAAGCATAAAAACTAAAAATATGAATGTAAAGAAAACCTAGAGGAAGAGTAATTTTTTCTCTCTAGATTCAGATCTAAAAATTAAAAACTACGCTAATGAGAATGTGTGTTGAGTCTCTGCTCATTCCCTGGCTCTAGTCTGTGTTTCTGGGCCGGAAACTGGGTCCAAACTCGGCTCGAAATTGTCCCCAGCATTTTCTGTTATTTCTGCAGATCGTACATGTCACGCGTACGCATCAGTCACGCGTACGCGTCACTGGTCATCTTCGCGTGTCACGCGTACGTGTCAAGCATGTGCACGCGTCGTCTAGCAAAACTTCAATTCACGCATACGCATCAGGTACGCGCGCGCGTCACTGTAAAAATTCTCCAGATCATGCGCACGCGTGAGCTATGCATGCGCGTCGATGCTCGCTGGTTGTCTCCTTTTTTCTTGTGCTCCTTCTATTTTTGCAAGCTTCCTCTCCATCCTCTAAGCCATTCCTGCCCTATAAGGCCTGAAAACACTGAACACATAGATCATGGCATCGAATGGTATATAGGGGGATTAAAATACACAAATTAAGGCTTAGGAAGCAAGTTTTCAACCATAAAATAAAACTAGCAAGGAATTATAAAACCATGCAATTTGTATGAATAAGTGGGCAAGGACTTGATGAAAACCACTCAATTGAGTACAAGATAAATCATAAAATAGTGGTTTATCAACCTCCCCACACTTAAACATTAGCATGTCCCCATGCTTAGCTCAAGGAGATCAAAAGAATAGATAGGGAAAAGTAAGACTCGTGAAATGCAACCTATGTATGAATGCAACTATATGCTAAGATGATTCTGTATACTTGGTTAAAAGTAAATAAGTTCTTCAAGACAAACATAAATCAGATATCACTAATTTAAATCACACAATAAGTATACGTAGACTTGTGAGTAGACAGCTCATGAAAGCATGGAACATAGAATTAAGCATTGAACCCTCACTGGTAGTGTATGTGCACTCTAATCACTCAAGTGTATAGGGTAATCCACTCTAGTCTTCTCTAGTCATGCTTTCTAAACTTTGTTCTTCACCTAACCAATCAACAAATATTTAATGTACCAATGCAAATATCATGAGGTCTTTTCAAGGTTGTAATGGGGCTAAGGTAAAGGTGAGGGTATATATATAGATGGCTAAGTGAGCTATAAATTGAATCCTTGAATAACCTAAGCTCTCACCTATGCATACTTTATATACTTCTTAAATCATGCCTAGCTACCCAAAATTCCTATTTTTGCATCTCATACTCATGCATCAACTTTTCTTTAATTTTATCACATATGCATTGATGTTTCATTAACGTAACATTGGGGTAATTTTGTCCCCTTATTTATTTATTTATTGACTATTTTTGGGTTTTTTTTAATTAAAAGTAAACATAATTTATCAATGCACATAGATTTTTAATTTTTCTGGTCTCACATGAGTAGGTACCCAAATTTCTAATATTTTATTATTTAAACATTGTACACTTTCATTAACCCAAGTTCCCACAGTTTCCCCACACTTAGTTAACATACTATCTTAAGCTAACCAAAGATTCAATTGGGATATTTAATTTATTTTTCTGCTTAAGACTAGTAATGTGGTAAAATATAGAACAAATGGAGATTAAAAGGCTCAAGGTGGCTAACAAAGGTAATTGAAAGGCGTAGGCTATTTGGGATAAGTGAGCTAATAAAATAATGGCCTCAATCATATGCAAGCATGTGAATACACTAAACATTGGACATATAGAAAAGAACAAAATAAAGATTACAATCATAGGGAAGAGAATACACAAGAATAAAATATCATGGTTAGATAATGTAACCATACAATTAGGCTCAAAAATCTCACTGGGTTGTGTGTTCTTAGCTATAATTCATGTTCCAATTTACAGTTTTCAAACAATTTTAACAAAAAAATTTTAATTTAAATTAGTGAAATATTATAAAATAAAGTCTTGAAAAGAATTTTTATTACTTTAACCAAGCAAACATACATGCAAACAGTTATTATCATGCAATCTATTCTATCTAACAAAAGAAAAACTAAAATATTGGTGTTAAGGAAAAGCATTTACCTCCGAAAGTCAGGTACTGACCAACCTCCCCACACTTAAAGCTTGGCACCGTCCTCGGTGCCATCAGTCAGGAATAAAGGGGGCTTGTAACAGCATCTCCACCATCGGGATTGTCATGGCTCCCGGTGCTGGTAGGTGCGGTGGAGTCCGGAGTGTCTGGCTCCTCTTCAATTGGGTGTTTGCCAACAATCAGCTCCTTAAGGTATGTAAATTGGCGCTTGTTACGGCGCTCCATTCGCTTTGTCTGCCGGTCAAGCCGGTCCAACCTCTGAAGTATCTGTAGGAGCAGCTGATTTGTTGAAGGTGCCTGTGATGTGGAAGGAGAAGGAATATCCCCGGCCGGGTCTATGGTCCATCTGATAGTGGCTGCTGGAGGTCTGATGTACTTCCCATTGGGGACAATCAGATCATCCCGCAGAAGTATGGTCTTGGTGTCCCCAGCTCTGTAGGAGACTTCGGCTGCCGAGACTAGATCTGAAACCAAGACAGGAAAGGGTAGGTTGCCCGCAATCTGTACGTGTCCCATGGCGTCCCGGAGGTATCTTGGTAGGTTGAGAGGCTGGTCTGTAAGGATACACCAGAGGAAAACAACCATATCTGCAGTGAAGGAGGACTCGTGAGTTCTCGGAAAGACGTAGTGGGACATAATCTATGCCCACACTCGAGCCTCCAAGGTTAGTGCTGAAGCCAATATTCCCTTAGGTCGGGATCGATGTTATCCATAGATCCATCTGCTGCCAGGTTGTGCTATAACTCTAAGGACAGCGTCCTAGACAAATTGGTATGTCTGGCGTTTGAAAGAGGCTTCTTGGTATGCGTCCAATCCTTCTGGAGCAGGAGGAAGATCCAAGGCTTGCTGAATGGCCTCTTCAGAAATAGGGACTTGCTTCTGACGGATATAGACAGACTACAGCGTTGGTATGTGGAAATTGGAGTATAACTCAACTACCCATGAAAGGTTAACCTGTCGTGGCTATCTCCGTAAGAATCCCCATTGTCTGCGCTCAATGCGGGGCTCAACAAAATCAATAATGTGGGTCGGGAGGATGAGTAGGTGCTCATTGTTATAGTTCTGCTCAGCCAGGATGGGGAACATCTGCTCACAGTAGCAATTAGGGAACCGCGCAGTGTCCTTTGCTAGAAAGGCTTTCTCTTTTTCATCAACCTTGATGATCCTCTTGACTCGCTTTGTGGAGGGCTTGACTGATGTTGAGGATGGTTCTGCAGCTAGTGCTCTTTTTGTTCCTCTTCTTGCCGGTGGTTTGGGAGCAGCTTTCTCTTTACCCTTCTTGGTGGCCATCCTGAAAAGGGAAAAGGAAAGTAACATGTGAAGCCAAGGGTTAAAGCAAGGAGGAGGACAATACAAGTGATAAGCACTGCATGGTAAAGAAGGATGTCGTTAACACATGGTCGCGACTACATGTGATAAGTTCATCAATGGAAATATAGCAAGTGCATGTTATGGCAAGTAGATGCAAGATGTTTATTAGCATGCCGGCAAAGGCATGAGTAGCATAGATCAAGCATCAAAAACTAAATTGTATTATCACTCGTAACAAACTAACCATCATGTTTGTATTGACAATTATATTCAATTAATAAAATATTGAAGGAATTTTGTGAAAAACAGGCAATAGAGTAGAAGGGTAGAGTAATTAAAAATGCACAATGCCATACGGGCTTTTTCACAAACACTTAGCATGCATGGTAAAGATGTTATTGAAAGTATTAAAGTTGAACATGCAAACAACCCAAAAATAATTATTGATAATTGTCAAACAACTCCTTAATCATCCATAAGCAATTATAGAAGAAAATAATCACCCAATTAAATTTCTAACACCAATTAAAAGGATGTAAAAAGAAAAAGAAAGACAAAAAAACATAGATAATAAAATTAGAAAGAAAAAGAAGAAGGGAATATAAATTAAAGTAATATTGGAAGAGTAAAAGGGGGAGAAGAAAAGAACCTTGATGAAGAAGATGAAGAAGGAAAGAAGAAAGTGAGAAAAAGTAAAAAGAAATAAAGAAGAAAGAAGGGAGAAGAAAGAATTAGGATTGGGGGAGAAAAGATAAGAATTCTGGGCGCAGATCTGGTTAAACTGTGCTGCACATGCGACGCGTGCGCATGGTGCACGCGGACGCGTGGATCGTTCTATTTTCGAGTGACGCGCACGCATCAGGGACGCGTACGCATGACCTGGGTTGTGTGATTGGCGCGGAGGCAGCCTCACGCACGCACAACTCTCTGTCCCATACGCATAAATGCCAAAAATTTAAACGACGCGTGCGTGTAAGGGACGCGCACGCGTGGATGGGCTAGATGGGAAAATGATGCGTACGCGTCAGGAACGTGTACGCATGACCTGGCTTGTGCTCCTAGCCCACTTCCAGCACCAGGCCATTACAACTTTCTGTCTAAATACATTTTTACGCCGATTTGTAGGGTCACGCGTACGCGTGAGTGATGTGTACGCGTGGAAGGCTGATTTTCCAAGTGACGCAGATGCGTCAGGGATGCGTACGCGTGGGCGTGTTTTTGCCTAAAACACGCCTCCAGCCTTGCTCCCGCGCAACTCTCTGTTTCTTTTCTTCTTTGTTTCGAATGCACATATGACGCGTACGCGTCAGCAACGCTTGCGTGTCGTGTGCTCTTCTTCTTTTTTTTTATGCAGAATGCATATGCAAATGTAGACTATATGTAGAAATTATGAGAAGAGTCACTAAATGAAACTAACAAGAGAAAAGGAACGATCATACCATGATGGGTTGTCTCCCACCTAGCACTTTGCTTTAACATCCTTAAGTTGGACGGTCTTCAGGCTCATTCTGCTTCTGTTGGTGGATCTTCCAATAGGAAGACCTCGAGCTCTTTGTGTTCCTTCATCTTCTCACCATGATAAAGCTTTAAGCGATGTCCATTGACCTTGATGCAATTGGAACTTGAAGGATGACGCAGGTGGAAGACTCCATATGGCTCTGCTTTCTCCACTCTGTAGGGACCTTCCCATCTAAATCTCAGCTTGCCTGGCATGAGTCTCAGCCTAGAGTTGTAAAGGAGAACCAGATCTCCTGGTCTGAACTCTCTTCTTTTGATATGCTTGTCATGCACGATCTTCACTTTTTCTTTGTATAATCTGGAGTTATCATAAGCTTCAAGTTGAAAGGTCTCCAGTTCTGCCAGTTGCAGCTTCCTTTCAGCGCCAGCTTGCTCAAATCCCATGTTGCACTCCCGCACAACCCAGAAATCCTTGTGTTCCACCTCTACTGGAAGGTGACAAGCCTTTCCGTATACTAAGCGGAAGGGACTCATCCCAATGGGTGTCTTGTACGATGTCTGATACGCCCAGAGCGCATCAACAAGTCTAGTGCTCCAGTCCTTCCTATGAGGCTTTACTATCTTCTCCAGAATGCACTTTATTTCTCTGTTAGATATCTCTGCTTGTCCATTGGTCTGGGGATGGTATGCTGTTGCCACTTTGTGAACTATCCTATGTTTCTTCAGTAATCCTGCTAACCTCCTGTTAAGAAGTGAGTGCCTTGATCACTCACGATTGCTCATGGTGATCCAAAGCGACAGATAATATGGTTTCTAACAAAGGAAACAACAGTGTTAGTATCATCAGTACGGGTAGGAATTGCTTTCACCCATTTAGAAACGTAATCTACAGCTAATAGTATATAAAAGTAATCATTAGAGTTTGGAAATGGACCCATGAAGTCAATGCCCCAAACATCAAAAATTTCACAGAAAAGCATAATCTGTTGGGGCATCTCATCCCTCTTGGATATATTCCCAAACCTTTGGCATGGGGGACAGGATTTACAAAAGGTAGCAGCATCCTTAAAAAGATTGGGCCACCAGAATCTACAGTCTAAGATTTTTCTAGCTATTCTTTAAGGGTCAAAATGTCCTCCACTCTCAGAAGAGTGGCAGGCCTCTAAAATGGACTAGAATTCTAATTGAGGCACACACCTTCTAATTACCTGGTTAGCACCATACCTCCATAAATATGGGTCATCCCATATATAATATTTAGACTCACTCTTCAGCTTGTCCCTTTGATGCTTAGTAAAATTAGGAGGGAAAGTATGGCTAACCAGATAATTAGCTACAGGTGCATACCAAGGAACTACTTCAGATACTGCGTGCAAGCTATTAAATGGGAAAGTATCATTGATAGGGGTGGAGTCATCTTTAATGTTCTCGAGGCGACTCAAGTGGTCTGCCACTAAATTCTGGTTACCACTTCTATCCTTAATTTCTAAATCAAATTCTTGCAGCAACAGTATCCAACGTATCAACCTTGGTTTGGACTCTTTTTTAGCTAATAAATATTTTAGAGCTGCATGGTCTGAGTACACTACCACCTTAGTACCAAGTAAATAGGCTCGAAATTTATCCAGAGCAAAAACAATAGCTAGAAGCTCTTTTTCAGTGGTAGTGTAATTAAACTGGGCAGCGTCTAAGGTCTTAGAAGCATAAGCAATTACAAAAGGATCCTTACCTTCGCACTGAGCCAGCGCCGCTCCTACTGTATGGTTAGAAGCATCACACATAATCTCAAATGGCTGGCTCCAGTTTGGTCCTTTCACAATCGAAGCTTGTGTTAGGGCGATCTTCAGCTGATCAAATGCATTCATGCAGTCCTTACTCAACTCAAACTCAACATCTTTCTGCAGCAGTCTGGATAAAGGAAATGCTACTTTGCCAAAGTCCTTGATAAATCACCTGTAGAAACCTGCATGGCCAAGGAATGAACGGACTTCCCTCACGGAGGAGGGGTAAGGCAAACTAGAAATGACATCTACCTTTGCTGGATCTACAGAAATACCAGTATTAGAAACAACATGTCCTAGTACAATACCTTGTTTTACCATAAAGTGACATTTTTCGAAATTTAAAACAAGGTTTGAACTAACACACCTGTCTAGTACTCTAGCTAAACTATCCAAGCAAAGGCTAAATGAATCACCATATACGCTGAAATCATCCATGAAAACTTCCATACAGTTCTCAATAAGATCTGAGAAGATACTCATCATGCATCTTTAGAAAGTAGCTGGTGCATTACATAAGCCAAAAGACATCCTTTTGTATGCATACGTTCCAAAGGGACATGTAAAAGTAGTCTTCTTCTGATCTTCAGGAGCTATATGAATTTGAAAATAGCCTGTATAACCATCTAAAAAGCAGTAATGGGATTTACCTGACAGGCGATCAAGCATCTGATCAATAAATGGCAAGGGGTAATGATCCTTGCGAGTAGCTTGGTTGAGACGCCTGTAATCAATGCAAACTCTCCATGAATTCTGCACTCTAGTTTTCAAGAGTTCTCCATGCTCATTCTTTATTGTTGTGACTCCAGACTTCTTGGGCACCACTTGCACTGGACTGACCCATTCACTGTCTGAGATGGGGTAAATGATATCTGCTTCAAGTAGTCTGGTCATTTCTTTCTTGACAACTTCTAAGATGGTGGGATTCAATCTTCTTTGGGGTTGACGGACAGGTCATGCTCCCTCTTCTAAGAATATTCTGTGCTCACAAACTTGAGGGCTGATGCCTACTATATCCGCCAAGCTCCACCCAATTGCTTTCTTGTGTTTTCTCAGCACACTGAGTAGCTGCTCCTCCTGTTGGGAAGTGAGTTCCCTTGCAATGATAACTGGGAGCTTCTGATTATCCTCAAGGTAAGCATACTTGAGGTAGGGTGGAAGGGGCTTTAATTCCAGTTTCTATTCATGGCTAGGCACTTGATCATCTGGAGCTAGTGATAATGGCAAAGTGTCCTCATTGTGTTCAGAGGGTGTCCCCACACTTGGATCTTGCTCCATGTGCCTCTCTTCTATTTCTTCTTGGTGAACTGCAGCTACAGTTTCATCAATGATGTCGCACTGGAAGATAGAATGATCTTTCGGAGGGTGCTTCATAGCTTCATTCAAATTGAAACTCACTGCTCTGCCATCTATCTAAAAGGAGTAAGTTTCTGAGAAGGCATCCAGCTTGAACTTTGAAGTCTTTAGGAATGGCCTTCCAAGCAGGATTGATGATGGTCTTCCTGAGTCATTAGGGGGCATTTCCAGGATATAGAAGTCAATGGGAAATGTGAGCCCCTTAATGCTTACTAGCACGTCTTCAGCGATTCCAACCACAGTAATGATGCTTTTATCTGCTAAAACAAAATGAGCTGCCGACCTTTTTAAGGGAAGAAGTCTCAAAGCATCATATATAGACAATGGCATAATCCTCACGCACGCTCCTAAATCGCACATGCAGTCAGAAAATATTACACCCTCAATGGTACAGTTAACCATGCATGGACCTCGATCACTACATTTTTCAGGTATACCTCCCATTAACGTAGATATAGAACTACCTAAAGGAATAGTTTCTAATTCATTAATTATATCTTTATGTATGCATAAATCCTTCAGAAACTTTGCATATTTATGTACTTGTTGAATAACATCGAAAAGGGGAACAGTTACCTCAACCTTTTTGAAAATTGCTACCATTTTGGGATCAAGTTCCATCTGCTTCCTGGACTTCCTTGCAAGGTGTGGAAATGGAACAGGAATGGCGCCATTTGCAGCTTCTGAATCCTTTGGTACTCCATTCCTTGGTTGTGCTACTTCTTCTTCAACTATGTCTTGTACTTCCTCTTCCTCTTCAACATCTTCCACTTCAACCATGTCTTCAACTAGGGCGTGTTCTGGTGGGCTTGGCTCCTCCTGATTCCTCTCTTGCAGTGTGGTTTTGGACCTCAAAGTTATGGCATTGATGCTACCTTTGGGGTTGGGTAAGGGTTGAGAAGGAATTCCATTGGAGCTTGAAGGCTGATTATTGGAAGTATTCATTAATCCAATCTGTGAGGCAAGAGCTTGTACAGCAGAGGTTAGACCGTTCAAGGTGGAGCTAAGTGTGTTCTCTATGGTCTTTTGTCTTTGCTCAATAGACTGAAGCATTTCGTCATGAGAAGAAGAAGAAGGGTAAGTGATCTGAGGGGCCTACTGTTGGTTGTTCTGAGGTGCTTGGGACTGCCTTAAGTGAGGTGCTTTGTAGGGCTGGTTTTGGTTCTGCTGTCTGTTGTTGTTATTCCACCTCTGATTTCCATTTTTGTCTCTGCCTCCTCTATTGTAGTTGTCCCTCCAACCTTGATTGGAATTATCCCTCCATCCCTAGTTGGAATGGTCTCTCCATCCCTTGTTGGAGTTGTCTTGTCAACCTTGGTTGTAATTTCCACCTTGGTTGTAATTGCCGCTTTGTTGATTGTACCCTTGATTCGGGCAGTCATAGAAATTGTGAGTAGCTACCAAGGTGTTATCTTCTTGTTGGAGCTGCGGACACTCGTCAGTGTAATGAGTGTAATCAGCACATATTCCGCATACTCTTTGAGGAACTAGCTGTTGACTTTGTTGTGGTGCGGGAGGCTGAGGTTGTTGTTGATTCAGCTGCATCTGCTTCAGTAGGTTGGTTATTTTACATATAGCTTGTGTGAAAGCAGTAGTCTCACTACTAGAGGAAACCTCTGCAACAACCTTGGGGTGGTTATTCCTGTGCCTGTGATTCTGAGTGGACTCAGCTAGGTCACTGATCAGTTGCCACGCTTCATCTGCGGTCTTATACTTTTTCAGGGAACCATTACTTGCACCATCTAGTGTAGTCTTATCCTGAGGCTTCATGCCTTGAGTGAAGTAGCTGATCAACACTAACTTGTCAATCATGTGATGGGGGCATGCGTCCAGAAGATTCTTAAAGCGCTCCCAGTACTCATAAAGAGTCTCTGATTCACCTTGAATAATGCAAGAGATTTCTTTTCTCAGTCTATCTGTAACTTCAGTTGAAAAATATTTTTCCAGGAATTTTTTCCTGAGCATATCCCAGTTAGTAACGGTCGCTTCAGGTTGAGTGTAGTACCACTCCCTCGCCTTTCCCTCAAGAGAAAACAGGAAGGCGGTTAGCAAAATAGAAGTTTCATCTGCACCATGATGCCTAACAGTAGAACAGGTTGTCTGAAAATCCCTTAGGTGCTTGATAGGCTCCTGAGCAGGTAAGCCATGAAACTTGGACATCAAGTTGATTTAATGCAGTCTTCAGTTCAAAATCTGCAGCCAGATTTGGATGACGCACTTGATACGGTTGCAGAGTAAAGTCTGGAGCCCCAGTTTCCTGGAGAGTGATCCTCCTGGGTGCCGCCATGTTACCTGTGCCTAAATCAACCGAAGTAGTAGAAAAGGAGCTTGTTTCTTCGTCAGATGGCGCTTTAGATTCGCCTTCAGATGAGACTGGTGAATTGATAATAATCACTTCACCACCCTCAGAGGCTAACCTACGCCGAGCTCGCCTAATACGTGAAAGAGTTCTTTCAATTATAGGATCAAATGCGGCTAAGCTCGGCTCAGGCAGTGAACGCGCCATTCAATGAAAGAAACATACAGCTCATGGTAATAAAATAAAATACGCAAAAATTAAAAAATATGCACAGTAACTAATAATTTAGCACACTATTGCAACTCCTCGGCAACGACGCCAAAAATTGATGGAGGGTGGAAGTCAGCCAATTAAGAATTCAATATAGAAATAGCGTTGTGAGTATAGTTCTTAACCAGCTAAAATCCGCTCATCAATTTAGAAAGGTTGTCACAAATTTAGAATAAAAATACTGGGAGTATGAATCCCAAGTCGTCTCCCAACGAGTTGACAAAAGGGTGCTATCTTATTAATCAGGAGTTTTCCGAGAGATTTTGAGAGTTGAATAACAAGAAATAAATAATTGTAAATTAACGCAATAAAAATTAAAAGAGATTTATATATTCTAATTAAAAAGCCTTGACTGGGGGAATGATTAATTGGAAGTTCTGTCCTTGTTGGAATTCTCTCAAGTGTAGTATAAAGAGGTTGTTATTTTCACTTAGTTAACCCTTACTAAATAAAGGAAAGTCAAGTGATTAAGCTAACTCTTATTCGCAAATCCTAGTCCTCTCCAATAAAAAAATCAACGTCTAGGGACCCAATTGAAAAAAAAAAGTATAGGAATCTAATTGAAAATTCGGTAAAACTATAGGGATCTGCAGAATAATTAAACCTTATTATATTAACAATGGAAATCCTAAGCACAATATCAATCATAAACAAAGTTAAGGTTTGCAATGAAATAATAAACATATCATTTTCACTTCGGACTTCACCTTTAAAATTAGATAATTCTAATAGATTCTAATTCCAACAGCTGAGCTTTTTCAATTTTGGCTACAAACTACACAATAAAAAAAATCAAAACCCTAGAATATAAAAAAATAAAAGAAATATGAAGTTGATGTATTGATAAGACAACAGAATTAAAATAGAATGAATTAAGTAGATTGATAAAAGAATAGAAGAAGAGAGAAGAAACCAATGAAATGAAGTATTGAGAAGAGAAGAACGCGCACAAAGAAAAATGTTGAAAAAAAAAGAAAGGACACAAAGAAAAAAAGTGACGAGAGTGATGCGATCAGAGAGGCAATTACAAAAAACACGATGAAGTGACATGGATTTTTTTATTAGTGAAAGGAATGGGTTGGTAGTGCAATTTGTTTTGACCCATGAATGGTTTGTTATTTAGCTAATATGTATTGTATTTGTATACATATAAAAATATAGTAACTGATTTTAATGTATAAATAACATTTTTTATCAGTAATAATACTTGAAAAATTCAAAATCTATCAAATTATTATAAGAAAAAGTTTTTTTTTTTTTTGTACAATGTTTTTAAAATTTTAAAATTATTTACAATATTTAAAATAAGCTAAGTTTTAAATTTTATTCTTACTATTAACCTTTTTAATGGTTTAAAAAAAAAGTTTTTTTTTTTTTTGTACAATGTTTTTAAAATTTTAAAATTATTTACAAAATTTAAAATAAGCTAAGTTTTAAATTTTATTCTTACTATTAACCTTTTTAATGGTCAATGATTAAATTAACTATTTTTTTTATTTTATCCTTCAAAAAATATTATTCATCATTTTTAAACATATCTCTAATTTTATAAGCCCTTTTATCTCAACTCCACCACCCCAAACACTACCACCACCATTACCTTCCTCTCCTATCCTCTCTCCTTGTCTCCACCACTATCACATACCTCTTCTTTCTCAATTCAACAACTACGAGACGACAACATTCATCATAACACCAATCTCTGCAACATCCTTCTAGTATTACATCTGGACGAATGATGAAAGTGGCAAAGAAAAAGAGAAAAAAGATGGTAGGAGTAACTAATATTAGAGAAGATAAAGGAGATAAAAACATAGAGGCAACATGTAAAGGCAAATGGTAATAGTGACAATGTAAATATGAGAAGATGGTGGTGATTGTAGTTATGGTGGTGGTTGTGGTAGGGTTACGTTGAGAAAGATAAAGAGAGTTTAGATGAAAAGAGTTTTAAAAAATTATATAAAATCCATAGAAGTATCACGATTCATGCATTGACAGTGCAGCGCAGTGGTTAAATTCTCTTTTTGAGCATAAATTATGGCAACAACTTGTGTTTTACGCCAAAAAAAAGTAAAACATGAGAGATTCTCATGATTTATGTGTACGAGACAAAAAAACAAAAAAAAAACTCATGATTTACGTGGAAAGAAGAACTATGTTGAAGAGTGAAATTTGTAACAATACATTTATCTAATATTTACTAATTATATAAATATGAAATTAGCAACAGTATGTTTATCTAACATTCACTAATTATACAAATATGAAATTAATAACAGTAAGTTTATTTAAATTTTTAATTTAAAAAAATATGAATATGCTAATTTAAGAAGAATACAAGTATGTACTCAGCAAGTCAACATTCATATAATATATAATAACATAGATAGTTCAAATATCTTTCATTTAACTAAGATTGTTTTATAAAACTTCAACATATAAACTTTAAAGTACAAACTAACAAGACACATTGAAGAACCCTAATGAACTAGATAGATACATAGGACAAGAAAAATAAGGAATCATAAATCTCCAAAATATAAACAACAAATTACAAACTCCATCATGTTCATACATCTTCTTTCTCATGGAGAAGTTTCTAATAAGCGACACACACCTGAAAAGACGACCAACAATAACAATATGATGTCAATTAATGCAATTCTAAAAAATGACCAACTATATTTATACAATATGCAAGGAATGAGACTCAGCGCCGTCGTCCGTTGCGCTCAGGCACCACTGGGTACTCGTCTGGTCGTCTGCGCTTCTTCGGCATTCAGTAATCGGTGTGTCTTCCTTGAACTCGTTGTTAGTTGCTGGTCTTTGTCTGCTCAGCCGCTCTTCTGTCGCTATCTGTCGCGCTCAAGCACAATCGTCTTGGTCTAGTCATCGTGGTCGAAGTCTCCAACAATCCAAACCCTCTCCTCATTCACCAAGCGCAGCTTCTTCCTCAAGCTCGACATCCCCCGTCTGTTCTTCATTTGCTCAGCCGTGCTTCTGTCGCCACCCATCGTCTTGCTTGTCGCTCGGCCTCCATCTCCGTCATTCTTCTACCCCTCGGCTTAGACTGCTCATAACAAAGGTAATGACTTCTTTTTTTTTTTATTTTCATTCTCTGTTCTTTATTCTTTACTCAGAATATTGATTTTTTTGGGATTTACTGGTGCTACTCATATTGAAATTTGAATCATTGAATGATTAGCTATACTCCTGTGCTATATTATACTCTATTTTCTTGCTTTATGTTGAATCATTGAATGGTTAATTGATTATAATTCATTAGTTAATCTTTGTTAAAATTGTGTTGAAATCTTGCTAAAATTGCTAAAAATCTTGTTAATCTTTATTAAAATTATTATTAGTCTTTTGTCATGGAAAAAGTAAATTGATTATGATCAGATTTTTAATTCAATAAAAAAATATATGAATTGAATTAACTCAATTAAATTGATTATCCTTTTAATTTAATGAGCTTCTATTTAAATTGATGAGCTCAAAAGTTATTAACATATGTTATGATTTATAATTTTCTGGTAATATTATAAAGAAAGAATCTGATTTTTCTAGTAATGTTAAAAACTTACTACGTGCGTATTATACTTTCTAATCATTAGATTAGCTTTTAACATATTGCTAAGATGTTGTGTATTTTCTATTTTGTTAGGTAATATTGATGCTAATGATTTTTATCAAAGTGGCGATGGTAGTAGTAGTCTTTATGCTACATTTTTTTTTTTTTGCTCAAGATGGTGGAAATGAAGATGAAGTTGATCCCAACGCAGTGAATCTACAGCAAGTTTTTTCAAATTTTTATATTGATGACAAATTTTTATGTTAGCGTTTCATATTTGGATTTTTTTTTGTTATTTGACTTTTGAGTTTGTACTTAAATAAGATCATAAGACTTTGGTTGATATAGTGTTTTAAATTTAAATTTAAATAATATTTTAAAATTTATATTAGACTATAATTATGTTTTAGTGTATTTATTTATATTTTATTTATTATTTTATTATAAAATAGTATTTTCGATTA